>NC_142040.1:55700052-56000052 GCF_982192425.1 Myodes glareolus
CTTTCAGATTGTCATCATTGTTTAGGAGTCACTGTGTGACTTTTGTGTGACCTGACAGTGACCTTAACATGTTACTTCATTATGCATAGCTCATAGTGCTTTAGATTTGTTTAATTGGAAAAGTCTAATTGTGTGGTTTCCAATTCTGCTAATGTAACGCTGTTGGGCCAAGGGGAGGTACAGAGAACTTTCAAGACTACTTGCCATTTCTATTAATTAGTAGTCGGTACAATTCTCCTTAGAAAAGCTGCCATGATAGCCTGTTAATTATAGTAAGATTCCCTCTATTATGGAGAGAAAAATAATATAAAAAGCTGCACAGCATGCCCTTTCAGGAATAAAGTCGTTTATGAAAAGAGTTCAAATGTTAGTAGATTTTCTTTTGTCTCTAGTTGGAACTCTAACTCTGACAGAATGTGTTCTTTGATGGGAAGGGTGATTAAGCAATTACCTCCACAAATTCAAGGTTTTCTAGACTTGAAAATACCAAAATATCAATATGACCACAGAAGGGGCTTATCTTTAGCAGTGTTAAAGATAATATTTTATGTCCCCTTTTCAGAATTGTATTTGTTAGCAAATTAATTTTATGTCCTGGAAGAATGTAGCCCAAGATGCTCATTGCTTCTAATTTCACAGTATGATTACACAGAAGGAAACAAACTCTTACAAAGAATTTCTTACCAGTGTCAAATGATTCAGGACGATGGAATGAACTTGTTAAACGGGTAAGCACCTACCAACAGCGAGGACAGCCAAATCAAAATGTTTTCAAATACCTAGCTGTGGTGTGTTTACTTAGGGTGGTTTGAAAGCGAACTCACTCATCTCCTCAATTATTTTTAATCTTTGTCCCGTTAACTAATCACAGAGCAGCAGGCAATGACAATCCTTTGGCAGTTATCAGCTTCTGCTTATCTTATCAATGCAGCAGACACTTGATTGCCATGCAGAGTTGCACGTGTTTGCTCTCAGATTAGCATATTCTCACATTCGGGTTCTCAGGACTTCACCCTGAACACCTGTGTTTCTTCTTAGTGGTTCTGGTCTCCCACTGTATTTATTATCTTTCCATTGCTATTATACATACCAAAGACAATCAAACTAAAAATAAAAAAAAATGATTATTTCGGTTCATAGCTTTGGAGGTTACCAGCCACGATCAATTGGCTTTGATTTGTGTGATGAAAGCAGTAGATCTTTCACTCCTGGTAGACTGCAGCAATATATATATATATATATATATCTTTGCTTAAAATATCAAGCTGTAAAGCAACTTCAGGAGGAAAGAGCTTATTTCACCTTCTAAGTAATTCATCGTCCAGGACCTCAAGACAAGAAAGATCTCAAGGCAAGAGCCTGAAACAAGGAGCTGATGCAGAGGTCGTGGAGAAGTGCTGCTTACTGGTTTGTGGTTAAGACTTATTCGACCTGCTCTCTTATATACCCCAGAACCACCTGCCCAGGAGTAATAAAACTGATAATGAGTTGGGCCTTCCCATATCAGTCAATAGTTTAGAAAAATGCACTACAGGTTTAATGACAAACCAATCTTATAGAAGCATTTTCTCAATTGATGTTCTCTCTTCCCAATGACTCTAGCTTGCATCCAGTTGACATAAAACTAGCCCAGACAAGTCCCCTCTGGGAATATGCCCCAAAGACCTAAGACTTCTCACTAAGCCTTGCCTCTTTATGCTTCTACCACTATTAAATAACACCACTCTACAGAACAGTCTTCAACATATAGTATAGGCTTTGGGAGACATGCAAAAATCAAACTATGACTGCAATCTTTCTGCTTCACTGACTTTCAATATGTCTAACCAATTTTTAGTACTTCAAATGCCCTTGTACTGACCAGGTATCCCAACAACCCATCTTTCTGCATGTGGTTCTCAGCATAACTATAGAATGTTAAGAATTTTGTATTCAGTGACAGTTATGAGTTGCCTGAAACAGCCAGGACCTGCTTATACTACACTGGGCAGTGAGTCTCAACCTTCCTAATGCCATAAGCCTTTGATACAGTTGCTCATGCTGTAATGACCCCCCCTAAACATGAAATTACTTCAGTTGCTACTTCATGACTGTAATTTTCCTACTGTTATGAATCACACTATAAATATGTGTGCTGACCGATGGCTTTTTGGAGTCGCAACCCAGAGGCTGAACACCACTACAGTAGGGCACTATCATCTTGGGCTGGAGAAGCAGTGACAGTCCTAGTTCATGCCTTTCTCTGTCCTCACAACCATGTCCTCTCAACGTGTGCCAAGTGTATATAGCCTAGGCTGGTCCACTTTCATAGGCTCTTTCAAGTTTGCTGCATGTGGAGGACATATAGTATATTCTACACAGACAGCATTTTTGAGACTTTGGAACCATACACTACTTTTATCATAGCATTTATCCTAGATTTCTTTTTTCCCTTTTTATTGATTTTTATTGAGCTCTACATTTTTCTCTGAATTTCTTTTTTCTAAAGCTGCCTTATAAACAATAAATTATCTTCTTATGACTTGTTGCCTATGTGCATATCCTGTCACTCACGACTTAAATAAAATTGTTACCCAAGATGCAGTGCATGAGAAGTAGAAGCCCGACTCTTGCTCACATGGTACAAGCTGTCGTTTGGGCATTTATAGAGAGCACACTCCCAAATCTTACCGAATGTAAGGGAGGATAAGCTGCTTCTGAATAACTATGTAAAAGAATTTCTTGGTCTCCAACTGTAGCTGGGGTACTTAATGCTGCATATTTGAAAATTGCTAGTGTCATTCATTGTGAATCAGGGATCTTTCGAGGAACAGAACTTATATAATGAACACATTCTAATATAGGATTTATGAGATGAGATTAGGCATGTTCATAGTGATATGGCCATAGGCAATCAGGACTTATCAAGTTGGCTCATATAATAAGGTTGGAGTAGTCTACAATGACTATCTTACACCAGAGAGGCTGAGAAACAAGTAGTAGTTCACTCTAGGAGTCTAAATGGCTCTGTAATATATGTTGATGGGGTCCTGGTGGATTTTTAGAAAGTCATTGGTCTTTAGTCTACATTGGAAGCCTAAAGAAGATGCCTATCTTTTCATGAAATGTGAGCAATCATCATTGGCAACAGGTACAACTTTTCATTGAAAATAAAAGCCAGTGAACAAAGCATGAACACCTTTCCTTTTACCCCCCCCCCCGCCTTTATCTTGGCATCCAGAAGGTGTCACCACATTTAGGATGAGTTTTTCCAAACCTGTTAAGACATTCAAGACAATCATCCTATAGTTATACCCTCAGGCCAACCTAATGTAGACAGGCAATCCCCCATCAATACCCTTTTCCCAGTGATTCCAGTCAGTGTCAAGGTGACAAAACTAACCATCACACTTAGGTATTAGGATTTGATGACAAAATTGTGTTGATAGTATGTTCAAGAGGGGTGCAAGTCTGCAAATGATGATGCTTGGCTGCTCGTATTTAAGTTGGGATTATTTAGCTTTACTTTGGGTGATACTCTAATATATCTGCTGCACAAATTGTTCTTTTTTACAGCTACTAATTCATGCAATATATAACCAAGGCATCTCTTTGATCTTCTAAAATCACTTATGTGAAAGTTTGTGAGTAGGAAGAGTTCACACACATGCACTTGTGTGGCTGCATGCATTGTGTTCTTCTCAAATAGTAGAAAATATAGCAAATAAGATATAGTCGTGTAACCATGTGTTCATGATCAACCTGGAGTTTCACACATTGACATGCTTTCATGTCTCTTGGCATAGGATAGACACAAATCTGAACTATACCTTGAAAGGCAACTTTAGAATCAGAACCATGTGTGCTTACAGATATAATTAAGACTATTTGATATCTCTGTCCCTATATATCATCATCACAAACTGAAGGTGCTGCGACTGATTTATATATTTCCAGTTATGAATAAAGTATTATTATCTGCAATTTGTTCATGTATTATTTTTGCTATGTTAAAAATTAATCTCTTGCTAAACTGTAGTTTGACTGAAATGAATAAATAAGAAGAAAAAAATAAAGCTATGTTTTCTCGTTTGTTTGTTTTTATTCTTATTTGCCTAGTCACATTTGCTCTGGATTATTGGCCTAAATATGGATCTCATGGGAAAAATCTTTTGAAAAATTTATCCTTTTTAAGAGAGGAAAGTATTTAATAACCTCTTATTATAAAGTGTCTGTGTCCTGTTAATTTTTAATCACATCCAAACATTGTAATCACTTTGAGTAATGCTGTTTTGATTAATCTTTCAATATCATAGATCTTTTTAAAACAGACTATTTGGTTTGTTGATTATTAGATGGCATTTTACTTTCTTACACCTTTTTATTTTTCATCAACTATAATTAATGAAGTGATAGCAGTTTAGCCAAAATCTGCTTTTTATTTCTTTAAAAATAGAAATCTAAGGCATTTCTAAATAATGATAATTATAGCATTATGAATTAGGATGAACGTATTTTCCTAGTATTTAGAGGTATTTTGAAGATGTGTAGAACATCAAGATTTACTTAGAGTTTCTCTTTTGTAAGAGGACTTTTAGAACCTCTATTTTGTTGAGGAGAAAATCCTCTGTCTGCATTCCATGAATTTGGAGTTTCAGTTGTTGCTGCTTGTTTTGTTATGTGAAGACTGGGGTAATCATGTAAAGTACCCTGAGACTTGTTAGTAGAATACCCCCATTTCTTGTTTCAGAAATAATGACGGATGCTTGCTTGTTTCTCCTCAGACCTCAATGTATTCTAGAGGATGTCTTCTATGAGTATCAGAGTCATTCACAACAACAACCAGCTTTTGATTCTTTAAAGCTGTATGACAGATAGTTTCAACTTGAACCATGTCTTTGACTCTTTTCTTACATTGATAAAAAGAGTTTTCAGAATTTTAAAAAAATTATGAGATAAGACCAATGGTTAAGTTGCTAACATTCTTAGAAATATCAAGACAAGATCAGAAGCTTCTCTGTTTTAGATATTCAAGTCCACCAATAGTATGCTGTTTTCCTTGGACATTGCTAGGCCCAACAATTCCCCATCAAACATGTAAATTAGTATTAAAAACATAAGTGTGGTTGAAAACTCACATGCATTCTGTTACAAATGCTCAACAACACCTTGAATTTTATTGAACTTCTGCTCATATATTTATCTGGGTACCTGGCTCTGAGCCTTGCTTTAGTGACACTGTCTAACGTAGTTCTCTGTTATCTTAGCTTATGCATCACTTTCCGGGAAGTTCATGTGCCTTAGTTTCATCCAGTTTACCATAGCTATCTACCATGTTTGCTATCTTTAAGATTTTCTCAAATGAACTAAATATTCAATGGCTTCAAGGTTGATCTGGCAGTACAAGTGAAGGACAGGTTCTGTATTAAAAATAGTATAACTAATAGTTTTCCAAGCATGTATGTGTTTATACACATATATAACATGATAAATCTGTATGTTGTTACTTGTTTGTATGATTTCAGGACTTAACAATTTGGACAACCAATTGGTGTGTTCCTCCCTGAGAATATCTTCTCCCAGCTTTCCTCAGTTCCCTATAGTTCTTTGTGTGGGTTTGAAACCTTGTGGGATATTTTTCTGCCCCCTTTGGCATATTTATTGGACTCAGAATAAGGAGGGATATGGAAGATGTTTAGAGGGAAAAAAGGGAATGGAGAAATACTATATTGTACTATATTATAATTAGTTATAATCTCAAAAATAAAAGTTTTTAAGAGAACAAAGGCGCTAAGACTGATTTAAATGCTATATTGTCATTGTCTTGGTAATTTTACAATCTACTACTTCTTATAATTTGAAACACTCTAATACAATAAAAACAAAGTTTACTTTCCAGTGGAAATAGTACTTTAGGAATATGTAAAATTTTGATTTCTATTAGAGATATTATCATTAAAATTTATAATACCATTATGAAATAAATAGTGTCCAAAAGAAATGGCCCTGTTGTGAAAGATTAAGGAATTGAGAAAAAATGCCACAAGCTTACTTTCATTGATCATATTCTTAGATTTCAATGTGATTCTTAATTAGATAGGCAGCATATATGACAGAGAGTTTAGAACAGTTAACTCTGTAATTTGTCCTTTACAGGGTGTGGCAGTTACCTCCTGGAAAATATAGCTTACAGGAGAGGAACTTGAACAATGGTATTCCACAATAGTGAACAATGACACACTCAGCATGGGTATTAAAAATCTTAGGGCAAGGCACAGGTTTTCTTCCTGCGAGTTAGAGAGGCTCCAGAGACACCCAGGGCAATGAGGGCTGTTGTCTTTACTCTTTGCTGCCCATTGTAGTTATATGGTAATAGCATTCTGCTGAGGACACCCTTCTCTGACTATAGGACTAAGACTCAATCTTGAACTGACCAAAAGTCTCACTTCCTGCTGGATAGTTTCATTGTGTTATGCAGTTCTATATAGGTTTCCAGGACAGAAAGTTCACCAGTTGTCATACCCAGGGAGGGAACATGCATGCTGGAGCACTCTCCTGCTAGGTAAGATGCGCCCATTGGTGTAATAACAGCAAGACTATTTGTGCAGCTCACCAGCTGCTCTCTTGATTGGATTTGAGGCCTGTTTCATTGTAGGGAGTCATGCCTGGTACTCATAACCTGGTCAAAACCCATAGCTAATATATTCAATAATCATAGGTCCTAAGGAAGAACCTGTTTATGTCATTTTAATGAATGGGGATATTGTCAAAGTGCCTACTGATAAATTTACATTTCTATCCATAAATTTGTTCTGAGCTCTACTGTATCTGCAATGGGTAGTGGTCAATATATTGAAAAAATTGGTTGTTCAAAGCACTAAGAATAAGTAAGGGATTATAAGCATTCACCTGTGGATGTAATATCTCTGTCAGCAACCTCCACTCAAGTTTAAGGAGCATCACTGAAGAGGGGACAGAAAGAATGCAAAAACTTGAGATTCAGGCAAAACGTTGCAAAATGCTGTCCTCTGGACCTAATCTGGCTGTTGCACATATAAACTCACAGGAGCTGTGACTACCTGCATATTAAGATCAAGTCAGATAAAAATCGCAAGCCTGGGTAAAGGGAGTCTTCCATAGGCCTTATCTGGAGCTGAAGAGCTATCGGCAGATTATGGTGGTAGTGAAGAGAGGGAGTCACTTTTCTTAGAAGGATATCCCAATGTCACAGAGAATGACTCCACACCCAAGCACATCTGGATATAACCTCTTGGACTCAGCAGATGGTGTCAGGTTACAAGTGCCCTCAGATAGCCAATACAATATGGTGAATTTAGGAAAAACAATTCAGTAATTCAAGTTTGTTTTTTTTTTTAATTTGCAACATATAACTTAGTTCTCCATTACTTAAATTTATTGCAGTTGTTTCAAAACAGAACTCAAGGGCTGCTTTTGGTGGCATAACGGGTGTTGTGTGTATGCTTGTGTGTGTGTGTGTGTGTGTGTGTGGCAGGCAGTTGGTGGTGAGGCTGTGCCTGCACCCATATAATCTCATCCAGGAAGCATTAGCTTAGTCTCTTTCAATGCTATCACAGCTAGCATTTGTGTGTGTTTGCTTTCTTTATCTCAGCTCTGGTAAATCCATGAAAAACAGACGAATGCCAAATCTTTCATTATTCCTAAATCCGTGATTATAACATGTTTCCTCTACAATGTGTCCCAAAAGAGTGTGAGACGCATCTGTAACCACACACAGGTTACGCTGTTGTTCCCTCCGTAGCATTTTGCCCATATGGAGCTTAATTTTCTATACTACCTATAACTAGGTATAAAATTCAAACCAAAAACAGCAATTTATCACAAGTGTCCAGCTGGCTTCCTCTTCTAAGTGGTTATTTCCTAATCTGAAACCCAGCCATTTACTGCCCACTTCCATTTTTTGAGCTATAAAATCAATAATAAATAGCAAGAACATTCCCTCGAGAAACGAGCCAGGCATTCCAACTGGGAAGAACTAATGAAGGGCAGGGCCACGGAACTGTGTGCTTCGGTTTTAATGTGAGAAACAAAATGTGGAAAACGGGGCACTGTTCATCGCATTAAATTGATCAATAAGTCTCCCTAAATGTTCTTTAAATCACGTCTTTGGAGAAAAATATTTTCAATTAGTGTAATCTTAGAAAGATTTTGGGGTATTTTACTGAAGTATTGATCTTTCTGCAAGATGCGTTAAAATGATCAGTCTAAAGTACATATTTTTAACCCTCTTCAAGTTAGAGTCTTGAAATCTGACTTGTAATTTTGATAATTTTCACTCTGAGAAAGTACATTACCTTTAAAATAATTTTTCATAGAGCTACGCTAACCAAAAACATGGTATGAGAGCTTATATGAGTAGATTCCTTTATATAGGAATGCATGTAAATTTACATAAACAATTAACATATGTATAGCACATATACACAAGTACATATAAAGCCCTGCATGATATTTAGTGACAGAGTGTCTTATATTTTTGTGTCTGTGGCTTATTTTTTTCCCCAAAGGTATTAATATTCATATGAAGTAATAAATCTCTATGATTGTGGAAACTTTCTGTGATCCTCTGCTGTATAAAAGCATTTATAAAAATACTTTTGCTCTTAAGAGCTAACACACTAATTGATAAACCTAAATGCAAAACATGTACGACTACAGGTAAATAACAGCCCATGTTCCACAGTGCTATCACATTGAGGTCTGATCATTGAAAAAGTTGTGATGGCCAATTTTTACTTTACATGTAGAGAACACGTTCAGAGAGAAGTTTGGCTAAGATCACCTTGCTAATATGTATTTTGTTAGTAATTTGAACTAAAAGATGGACAAAGTCTAAAGCTTTCATTCTTTAAATTATGCAATTCTGACTTCCATAATAAAAATCAATGTAGTAGAATTAAATGTATTGGAAAGAAGCCTGCAATTAAGAAACAATTGAGTACAATAGACAGTGAATTAGTCATATCTGGACCGATTTGTGAAATTTTCATGGAAGAACAATTTGATTATGTCCTAAAATTAAATTAATTGAAAAAGAAAAGTGAAGTTTTAATGTGAAAAATTTTGGAAAGTGAGACATCACAAAATATGTAAGAGGAAAAATAATTAGCTCAGTGTGATGCAGAAGATGGCATTTTGGAAAATTTGCAGAAAAGTTGACTTGCCAAATTCAAGAGGCCTTTAATCCTAGTCTATGAGGTTTATACAAGATCTTGGGACACAGAAACACCAAATGAATATATTTTATTTAGTTAATTAATTCATATTGTAGGCAATAGGCCATGTTGATGGTTTTAGTAAAGAAAACTGTACAATGACAGTTTGTCTCTGCAATGTGCAATTTGATGAAATTATTCAATAATGACAAAGTTTTTAAGCTCAGGACTTCAAAGTTTAAACTAAAAGGAGAACTACTCACTTAGGGAATAAATTATTTTAGCTGATACATAGAACCATAAGCCTGTAGAAAGATATATAATGTATATTATATAATGTAGTGAGATGGTGTTTTGTCCTGTGTATATGCCATCTGACATTCAAGTCAGGTTTATGGTGTCTAGTTTCTGAAATAATTTATTTCTTTATGGAAAAATGCTTTCTTCTAGTATTGAAAACTGTAGAGTACATTGTAAGCAATCACCCTAGTGTGTAATCTAATTCCAGAATTTGTTTTACTTGACTAATTGTATCTTCATCCCTATCGATCCACCTTTCCATATTCTCTTGCCTCCTCTCTTTTTATTCTCTGGTAGCTACTGCTCTGCCATCAAGTTCTGAGATCCAATTTTATAATAGACTTTACATATGAGTGAGATTATACTATGCTTAACTTTTGTTCTTGATTCATTTTACTTAACAAAATGATTTCCAGGTCCATTCCTGTTATTATAAATGGCAGATTTTCATTTTATAGTTGAATAGCCTTTCATTCACTATGCAGATATTCTTAATCTACTTTTCAAGATAGTAGAAACTTAGGCTTGTTTTTCAGTTTTTGGCTGTTATTTAGAAGTTCTGCAATATATGTGGGAGAGCAAATGCCTCTTCAACATGTTTATTTCCCTTCATTTGTATAGCTAGGAGAAGCATTGCTGGAGATCACATGCTAATTCTTCTTTTAACTTTTGCCCCCCTTATTGGCTGAGATGGTGTCACTGTGATTTTGTCTTGCATTTCTCTGGCAATTAGTGATGATGAGCACTTTTTTCTATATTCCATTCCATTAATGTCTATTATCAATTTAAATTGTATTATTATTATTGCTGTTTTTCCTGTCAAGGATTTGGAGGTCCTTACATATTTTTATACGATCTCCTTGTTAGAGATGTAGTTTGTAAACACTTTCTCTTTTTCTGTATGTTGTCTTTTCTATCTGTTGGTTGAGTTTTGTTTTTTAATTTTTAGTAGGACCAAGGTTGCAATTTCAGTCAAAAAGACCATGACATTCTTCAAATTGTAGAAGAAACAATCTTAAAATATGTACCAAACCACAAAAATACCTTGACATTCTTCAAATTGT
The DNA here is from genome assembly GCF_982192425.1 of Myodes glareolus. Classification (NCBI taxonomy): domain Eukaryota; kingdom Metazoa; phylum Chordata; class Mammalia; order Rodentia; family Cricetidae; genus Myodes; species Myodes glareolus. The sequence continues at coordinate 55,710,590 of NC_142040.1, forward strand.
AGAAGAAACAATATTAAAATGTGTACCAAACCACAAAAATACCTTGAATAAGCAATGTGATGTTGAATAAAATGAATAAAGCAGAAGACATTCCACAATTTCACTTCAAATTACACCACAAAAGTGTCTTTATAGTAATGGCATAGACATAACATTGATATAAACAAAGATACCTATGGACAACAAAAGAGATCCAGAAGGTTAACCCATGGGCAAACAGTGAACTCTCTTCCAATAAACAATGCGAAGAATACATTCATAGGAAATATGGTCATTTCTATAAGTAGTATTGAGAAAACAGATATCCATATGGAGAAAAATGAAACTGGAACTTTAGAAGCCAAACCTTTGACTCAAATAATGTGATTTTTTGTTTGTTTGTTTATTTTTGGTTTTTTGAAACAGGGTTTCTCTATAGTTTTGGAGCCTGTCCTGGAACTTGCTCTTGTAGACCAGGCTGGCCTGAAACTCACAGATTTCTACCTACCTCTGCCTCTAGAGTGCTGAGACTAAAGGTCTTTGCCACCATTGCCCACAAGCTGGGATTCACAGGCAGGATTACAGAACAAATTAGGTGCAAGTATGTAAGAGACGGAGTGATTCACTCTAAGAAATAGATATGTCATGAGGTTCAGCTAGATTTAATTGACTTCAACTAAAATACTAAATTGAGCCAAGGTTCTCTTATTGCATATCAGGAAATATCTGCTTTTTAGAGAGCAGTTTGTCAGTGGTAAGAATCACACCAATAAGATAAAAATATTGCAATATAATCTTTCATATATTTAGAATGTATGTGCAATTATTTCTAAATTCCACAAAATATACTTTGTTGTTTACAACCAAATCTATTGAGAAGGATAATTGTTTCTCTTAATCTTTTTTTATTTTTTATTATTTATTTATTCATTTATTTATAAAAATTTCCACGTCCTCCCCTCCTCCCAATATCCTACCATTCCCTCCACTCCCTCTCCTCCTCCCTCTCCAGTCCCAAGAGCCCTCAGGGTTTCCTGCCCTGTGGGAAGCCCAAGTTCCTCCCCCCTCCCTCCAGGTCCATGAAGGTAAGCATCCAAACAGACTAGGATCACAAAAAGGGAGTACATGCAGATGAAACAGGACCCAGTGTCATTGTCAACAGCTTCTCAGTCAGCCCCCATGTCAGCCACATTCAGAGAATCCGGTTTGATCACATGCTCCTTCAGTCCCAGAACAGCTGGCCTTGGTGAGCGCCCATTAGATCAGTCCCCCTGTATCAGTGGGTGAACGCACCCCTCACGGTCCTGACTTCCTTGTTCATGTTCTCCCTCCTTCTGCTCCTCATTTGGACCTTGGGGGCTCAGTCCAGTGCTCCAATGTGGGTCTCCGTCTCTATCTCTATCCATCGTCAGATGAAGGTTCCCTCAGATCCTGCCTTCCTTGCTCATGTTCTCCCTCCTTCTACTTCTCATTTGAGCCTAGGGAGTTAAGTCCAGAGTTCCAATGTTTGTCTCTGTCTCTATCTCTATCCATCGCCAGATGAAGGTTCTATGGTGATATGCAAAATATTCATCAGTATGGTTATGGGCCAAGGCCAGTTCAGGCACCCTCTCCTCTGCTGCCCAGTGAACAATCTGGGAACCTCTCCTTGAACCTGGAAAACCCTCCAGAATCAAGTCTCTTGCAAACCCTAAAATGGCTCCCTTAGTTGAGATATAAACCTCCCTGCTCCCATATCCATCCTTCCTCCCTCCTCCCATCCCATTCCCCCAAGCCATCCCCAATCCTCCCCCTCTCCCTTCTCTCTAACCATCTCCCCTTACTTCCACCCCATCCCCACTCCCCTTGCACTCAGGTTTGCCTGGCAATCTTGTCTACTTCCAATATCCAGGAGGATAACTATATGATTTTCTTCAGGTTCACCTTCTTATTTAGCTTCTCTAGGATCACGAATTATAGGCTCAAAGACCTTTAATTAAGGCTAGAATCCACTTATGAGTGAGTACATACCATATTCCTCTTTTTGGTCTGGGTTACCTCACTCAGTAAAGCGTTTTCTATTTCCATCCATTTGCATGCAAAATTCAAGATGTCATTGTTTTTATCCCGCTGAGTAAAACTCTAATGTGTATATGTTCCACAACTTCTTTAACCATTCTTCTAGTGAGGGGCACCTAGGTTGTTTCCAGGTTCTGGCTATTACAAATAGTGCAGCTATGAACATAGTTGAACAAATGCTTTTGTGGAATGATAGGGCACCTCTTGGGTATATTCCCAAGAGTGGAATTGCTGGGTCCTGAGGGAGATTGACTCCCAGTTTCCTCAGAAACCGCCACACTGATTTCCACAGTGACTGCACAAGTTTGCATTCCCACCAACAATGGATGAGTGTTCCCCTCACTTCACATCTTCTCCAGCATAGGCTATCATTGGTGTTTTTGAGTTTGGCTATTCTGACAGGGGTAAGATGGTATCTCAAAGTTGTTTTGATTTGCATTTCCCTGATCGCTAAGGAGGTTGAGCATGACCTTAAGTGTCTTTTGGCCATTCGAAGTTCTTCTGTTGAGAATTCTCTGTTCAGTTCAGTACCCCATTTTTAAATTGGGTTAATTAGAGTTTTAGTGTCTAGTTTCTTGAGTTCTTTGTATATTTTGGAGATCAGACCTTTGTCTGATGAGGGGTTGGTGAAGATCTTCTCCCAGTCAGAAGGTAGCCTTTTTGTCTTACTGATAGTGTCCTTTGCTTTACAGAAGCTTCTCAGTTTCAGGAGATCCCATTTATTCATTGATTCTCTTATTGTCTGTTCTACTGGGGTTCTACTTAGGAAGTGGTCTCCTGTGCCTATGTCTTGTAGACTACTTCCCACTTTCTCTTCTATCAGGTTCAAAGTTGTCGGATTAATGTTGTTGTCTTTAATCCATTTGGATTTGTGTTTTGTGCATGGTGATAGATATGGATCTACTTTCATTCTTCTACAGGTTGACATCCAGTTATGCCAGCACCATTTGTTAAAGATGCTTTCCTTCTTCCATTGTATACCTTTAGCTCCCTTGTCGAAAATCAGGTGTTCATAGGTTTGTGGGTTAATATCTGTGTCTTCTATTCAATTCCATTGGTCGACTTCTCTGTTCTTATGCCAATACCAAGCTGTTTTCAATACTGTAGCTCTGTAATAGAGTTTAAAGTCAGGGATGGTAATGCCTCCAGAAGTTCCTTTATTGTATAAGATTGTTTTGACTATCCTGGGTTTTTTTTATTCCATATAAAGTTGATTATTGTTCTCTCAAGGTCTGTGAAGAATTTTGATAGGATTTTGATGGGGATTGCATTGACTCTATAGATTGCTTTTGGTAGAATTGCCATTTTTACTATGTTGATCCTCCCAATCCAAGAGCAAGGGAGATCTTTCCATTTTATGGTATCTTCCTCAATTTCTTTCTTCAAAGACTTAAAGTTTTTGTCAAATAGATCTTTCACTTCCTTAATTAGAGTTACCCCAAGATATTTTATGCTATTTGTGGCTATCATGAAAGGTGATGTTTCTCTGATTTCTCTCTCTGCTTCTTTATTCTTTGTGTATAGGAGGGCAACTGATTTTTTGGAGTTGATCTTGTATCCTGCCACATTACTAAAGGTGTTTATCAGCTGTAAGAGTTCTTTGGTAGAGTTTTTGGGGTCGCTTATGTACACTATCATATCATCTGCAAATAACGAAAGTTTAACTTCATCCTTTCCAATTCGAATCCCCTTGATCCCCTTATGTTGTCTTATTGCTATTGCTAGAACTTCAAGCACTATATTGAAGAGGTATGGAGAGAGTGGACAGCCTTGTCGTGTTCCTGATTTTAGTCAAATGGCTTTGAGTTTCTCTCCATTCAATTTCATGGTAGCTGTCGGCTTGCTGTAAATAGCTTTTATTATATTTAGGTATGATCCTTGTATCCCCAATCGCTCCAACACCTTTATCATTTAGGGGTGTTGAATTTTGTCAAATGCTTTTCAGCATTCAATGAAATGATCATATTTTTTTTCTTTCAGTTTATTTATATGATGGATTACATTGATAGATTTGCATATGTTGAACCAGCCCTGCATCTCTGGGATGAAGCCTACTTGATCATAGTGGATATAGTGGATAATATTTTTCTTTTCTCATACATTACATCCAGACTGCAATTTTCCCTCCCTCTACTCCTCCCTGCCCTCCTCCCCCATCTCTCTTCTTTCCGGGATCTACTTTTCCTTCATTACCTTAAAAAAAAGAAAAACAGCAGTCGCTCCATGAATATTATTGCAATTTGTTGTGCTGTGTTTGGTTTCTCTTAATCTTTGTAGCAGATTTTAGCAAAGATTACACACACACACACACACACACACACACACACTTGTATATATGTGCTTGATTAAATTTTTGCCTACTCTAGAAAACAACTTTTAAAATATTTGATTGTTAATCTTAGTATACTTTAAAATTCTCTGATAATAAAATTTGATATTTAGAATGAATATTTTTGTAAATACTGTCCATGAGCATAGAAATATGAATGAACCTTATAAAAACATTCACAGTGACAAGTTAATATATTGAGTTCTTATCTTTATGCATAGAGAGGAAATTTCACTGGAAGAGAAAATATGTCAATTATTTTGTGATTTAATTCAGTTTGAGATTTTATTCTGTATAAGTTTAATGAAGTAGTTATAGGAAACTTATCTGAAGTCCTTAATCAATTCCTCTGCTCTCTAAATGGCTATCATGTGTCGAGTTTGCTCTTAGGTGTCTCATTTTCTAGGACATTTAAAAACTCCAGAAATAAAAACCTCACTGCACTAGCTTTAAAATAAATGAAGGTGGGTTAGTGATCGTATCTATTGACATTTCTGTATTTGGTTGTGTGCTCCTGCCCTTTCTGGGAGTAGAATTGGCTGAACTTCAGTCATTCTAGGCCCACAGCCATCCCATTTGCTCGGTTCTTGCTTTTGCAGCAGAGCCGATGTCTAGCACAGGACCTTGTGTGTATCTTGTGTAAACATGATTTCCCAAGTTTTGTTAGAATTTTCTATACTGAGTAATGAATGAGACATGCAGCTTTAAATAATACTGGTTAGTTAACAAATAATTTTACTTATACACTTTTCAAATTGCTGTTGAGAAAATGAAATTTCCAGTAAAGCTCCTCATTCTAACTCCATAATCAAGGGGTACCCACCAAAACAATAGGACCTGCTTAGAGAACAATCCAGTTTGGTCTATGATGTTTGAGCTTAAAGTAATGGGCATTACGTTTTCTCTGTATAACTTAGTCAAATTTTTAACCAAAGGTTTTCTTAAGTATGCTATTAACGGTTAAATAAATTAGTTAAGAGATAATATACACAAAAGTTTAGAGTGAAAAATCAGTAAAACCTAGTAAAACAGAATTAGTTCCTTTAAACATAAGATTTTTTTTGAAGTATTTTTGATTTTGATGATAATGCTGTTTTATCTGGTATAGATAATGGAAATTTTACTTCTATTATTGAAATAATAACTGTATTTTCAAGTGTGGATTCTAAGTCTAAAATGGGATGAAGGATATTTCTAACAAATTATGGTTAAGAGTGAAGTCCTTCATGCTTGTTCATAAAAGCTAATGGATTTGATCCATGGGCAATTTCACCATCAAGACACTGAAATATAAACGATTGATAAAGGGTTTGCTTTCTCCCTAAATTGCAGTTCTGATTTTTGATGATAAAGACTTCTACTTGGTCAACTGTATATTGATCAGTAGTTCAATATCCAATATTCAACTGTATATTGACCACTTCAGTAGTGAGCACAGTGTCACTATAGTAAACTCAGAAAATGAAACAAAACGTAAGGGTGAAAGATGTGAGTAGGTAGATAGAAGTGGAGATGGTGGAATAATGGAGCATGGAAAGGGATAAATAAAATGAAAAGTGCAAAAAAACTAAATGGGAAGCTTTGATTCAGACACCCAATAAAAATTATACTAGGAGATAGCAGAGCTCATGATAAAAAGAACTGGAGTGCATAAATATTGAGATCTTTGGGGTTAGGTTGGGATGGTAACAGGGAAGAAGAGTAAGAGAGATATAAGGGGAAGATTAAGTAAAACTAAGGATGTATGAAGAAACCTTATGAAATCCCACTAGTGTGTAAACTAATTAAAAATATAGCTTTAAAAAGAAATTTGAGCAAAAGTACCCACATTAGCGAACACACTTGTGTCCACAAAAGACAGAGCTAATTAAAGGAAAATCTCAGGCACCAGGCATGAGTTACTTCCCTAAGAATTATTGGTCACGTAGGCCCCAGAGGAACTCAAAACAATGCAGGCTATTGATGGTGCCCATCATTTCCCACCATATCTTGATAAGGCCTGATGCCCTTACACAAGTTATTCATAATCATGGAGAAATCAGTCTTGAATACCCTCTTCCTGATAGATAGCTTTCATAGTGCCAGAAGGTGCTTGCTATGCAGTATGCTAGGGAGTAGAAAATACTGCAAGGTCTTTCCCACTTCAGGACCCTGAATGCTATAAATACCAACTTGCCAGGTAAGATACACTACTGGTTCAATAATGAAAAGGCTGTCTGTGAGTGGTAAATAATCATTCTTAGGATTGAATCTGAGATCTGCTCCATAGAAGACAATTTATACTTGTACTATGAACATGGTCAAACTCCACAGACACTGAAGTCATAGGCCCAAGTAGAGCACCAATCATGTTGCCAAACCCCTTTTTAAATAGTTATGCTTATCGCTGTAAGTTTGTGCTTCTCTCGCTCTTGATAAGAGAAGCTTCTAATTTACCAGGTATTGACTAATACTCTTCAAATTACTGAGAATAAAGAACCATCTTCAGCAGAAGATGGGTCATCTGTATCAACACCCTCCTTTAAGATTAGGAATAACACTAAAGAAGAATCAGAAAGAATGTCCAAGTGAATGAATTATAACGTGTGTACACGAGCATCGCTACTTGGACACAGTAGGCTGCACAATAAACAAAAAGAGGACATGAAGGCAGGAAAGTTGTGTGTTGGGAGAGATGGGAAAGATTTGAAAGGAGGCAATGGGGGTAATTATGATTATGATTCAGGCATACATATGCAAAGTTATTAACGAGTAAGAAAAAGAAACAAAATTAGACAAAAACCAATCGGCAATGCTTGGAAGATGATATAATTCAAATTTTAAAATTCTACTTAACTGAACTCTGATTTTAGATTCATTGTTACTCTTGATTCTGTGTATATGTGTATCTGCGTGGGGTCATGTGCATGTGACTGTGGGCATCTCTGGAGGCCAGGGGTGTTGGGCCACCAAATTGGATCCACGGAAAATTCAAGTCCTTTGAAAGAATAGTATGTACTCTTAATCTCAGAGCCATCACCCTAGGCACAAATCAAATACTTTAGTGAAATGATTAAAATTGTGTAGAGGGAGGCTGTTTGCTTGTTCCCGGCTTCCCAGATGCAAATAATCACACAGAAACTGCATTATTTGCAATACTCTTTGGTCAATAGTTTAAGCATATTTCTGGGTAACTCTTCTATCTTAAATTAACCCATTTATGTTAATCTGTGTATCACCACGTGGCTGTGGCTTACTGGCAAGGTTCCGTCCAGTGTCTGTCTCTGGTGGGGCTATGTGGCTTCTCACTGACTCTGCCTACTTTCTCTTTCTCTCTCTCTCTCTCTATATATAATCTCTTCCAGCCTGGCTATATTCTGTTAAACCATTGGCCCAAAGCAGCTTCTTTATTAATCAATAAAAGCAACACATATACAGAAGGACTTCCCAAACCAAAATTGATTATTATTCTATCAGAATTTTTTAAAAACAGAGAGAACAATGCTTTATGTTTAGTTTGAATCTTAACAACATTGGTAAAATGAGTGTCTGTTCATGACAGTAATATGCCATGAGACATGCCATGTCTCCCAAACTGACAGTTTGGCTTGGCTTCTACATTTTTTTTCTATTTGAACATAAAGCAAGAATAGAATCCCAAATGTATTTATTGATTCCTCATCAAAATGTGTCATGACTTTAAAATTTTCAATGCTTGCTTGTAAATTCACTTGACTACTTATTATTATTTTTTATTTAACCCAGATGACCCATCCCCAAAAACTTAGAAAGGCAAACTCGTTGCTAGCTAAGTATGTTTGCATGATAGCTTTTGTATATAGCTTTACCAATTCCAAATCCTGTTGTAAATTATAGATACTTAGAAAAAGAAGGAAATGCTTTAAAAATTAATTAAATTTGTTCTGTGACATTTTCACACTTAATATAAAAGGCATTCTTATTCCTCTCACCTCTTGCCCACTTTCTTTCTACAATTTCCTTTCCGACATGCATATCTTTTTGTTTTCTGATAGATTGACAGTAACCACAGCTGCGATGAATTCATGATTCCAATTCTTGCTGCGGCCAGAAGGTGGTGGCAACTTTAAACCCTTCTCTTTGTCTTCCAGCTCTTACATTTTCTTTCTGGTCCCTCTTCAGAGACATTCCCTGAGTCATATAGGAAGTGATATAAATGCCTTGCTTAGGGCTGAGCACTCAGTCATCGCTTGTTTTCAGTATGTTGAGCTACAGTGAGTCACTGCATTTACTGTCGGTTCACTACTCGGCCCTCAACAAAGTTGAAAGTAGTAGTTGTCTATGGGTATAAATGAGATGTTTAGAAGACAGTGTGACACAGTATCACATGTACTAAATAGTACAAAGTGCACCACTTGGGCCTGTGACTTCATCATATGCCATATTTTGACTGTGTTTACATGCTTACATTCCTTCCTGTGGAACTGGCCTTTAATGTAATCAGAGAGAGGTTGATTACTACTATTGGAGGTATGCCACTATAGCACAAGTGAGGTATCTTGTCTGGGAGATTAGTGTGAATGTTAATAGGGTATTGAGCCTATGAATACTTGTGTGCTATCTCATTCTGTAAACCACATTTGTGTTTGGAGGGGTCTCACCCTGTGGTTAGTAGATCATTTGGAAGAAACTGCTGAAAAGTTAACGAACATCAGAGCCAAGGAACCTGGGTAACTGTTTCTTTATGGCACTAAACCCTTCAATAATGTTTCAAAGTAGACAAACAGAATCTCTCACCATAAAATCATGTATGCAGTTAAAAACAAGTTTATTTGGTCAATACACAAATAATCAGTTCAAAATTCAGATATTCTCTTATAAGTGTTATTTTACACAAATACCCTTAAATATGCAGACAAATATTTATAAAATAATTCTTCCCCTGTGAAGACATTCAGAGCAAATTTCTTGATTATATAAGAGAAAAAGAAAGGCGTGAAATATCCAGGTCACTATGATGGAATACCTAGCAGGAAATGAAAATCATTGAAATGGCCCTCTGGCAGGGAACATAGCAAGCTGTACCAAAGAGTCAGATGGGCCTGAAAATAAGATAATTTTTTTTGTGTAGTTTTACTACTTCTGTAATGAAATTTTTGTTCATATTTGAACATCCTGTGTAAACATAAGAAAAACATGTGGTATATTTATTCTACAAATTCTAAGACTAATAAGTTAACAGTCCAAATGCTGGTCGATAATTTGTCATGTTTGTTGAGCAAAGCAGAATGTAACATCACGCCGGTAAATGTACAGAAAAAGCATTTAGTAAAATTCGACATCTTTTCATGATAGAAATTCTTCGCACCTTAGTAATAAAAGGAAACTCTTTAATTTTTCAAAAGGTCTCAATAGAAACCCATAGCAAGCGTCTAATTTAGTGGTTAAATATTGGAAGTTTCTCCTTGAAAGAATTGAGATAAAATGATATTACCCCTCTCCTATTAAGCTAATCCTCAAGAGCTTGGTCAGTTCAACAGGACCAAGTAAATAAACAGACAAGTAAGAAAGGAGGATAAAGAATGTCTGCAATGAAAACACCAGATTGATTTAGAAATATACACAAAATTTGAAAAATAAAACTTTACAGTGACAACTTTTCATAGAATTGCTCTAAAAATATATCTTGGCCTAGGAATAAACTGAATGAAATAAGCACAATTGTTTTCACAAAAAATAACTAGGCAAGAGAGAAATGAAAAAAGAATGGATGCTTAGGGAGTGGTGCTTTGTTTATGAACTAGATGGTCCAGCATTGCAATAATGTCTAACACACCCTGATTAATCAATGGCATTTCAACAATAAAATTACAATTATAATATTAACTGACAAACTCATTCTTAATTGCAAATTAAAAGACCAGGGGAAAATGGCAAAGTGAATCTTGAAAAGCAGACAGGTGGGAACTGCACATAGTGTCAGGACTAAGAAACTGGAGAACATAAGGATTAAAGACTGGAGCACAGGAGTTCAGAAACGCTCAGCCAGATTATGATAAAGCACTGCCCTAGTGCCAGTGTGGGAAGGTATTTCTCCAATACCTGTTTCCAACTCAACTGTATCTCCATATGGGAAAAAGTTAAACTTGAGCCCTATCTCAACTCAGATGGTTAAGAAAGAGATCGTGTCTCGATGGATTGAAAATCTAGGTGGAAAGTAAAACAATATATCTTCTAACAGATAACAAAGGATGCTGTCTCCATGATTTGAGGGGTGATTAATATTTTAAAAATGGTCACCAATACACTTAGTAGGAAACGAAAAGTCTTCAAAAAGCGGATGTTTTTAAAATGGATTGCTTCTATTCATATAAAGACACCAGCAAGGAATCAGAAGATGCCTTGGAGTGGGAGATTAGGTCAGCACCACCTGTAACTGGGAAATAGTTAATCTCAGGTGCTTTCAAATGACTCCTTTCAGTCATTAGGACAAATGCAGTCCACTCATTTTTCTTTCCGAAATGGGGGGAAGGAAAAGCGTTGACCAGGAACTTCACAAAGTAAGATACTCAAATGCACAAAAATGCATAGAGAGATTTATCAACACGTTTAGTTATAAGAGTATTTGTTAAGTTAAAGCAAAACAAGGTAGTAACAAAATGAAAGCAGGGTAGGGAAGACTGGCAGTGACGTGCTTAAAGCGCTTGGTGTGCAGAGCCCACCTGGAAAAGCCAGTCACGGCGTATTCTCAGTGTGTGGTAGCAGAAAGAGGAAGGCCTGGTGAATGCAGGCATCCCGGTCAGCCTAACTAGTGATTTTCAGACCTATCTTTTAAAAAGAAACGTAGATGGCTGCTGAGGAACAACATCCAAGGTTAAAGGTTAACCTATGGTATCCACACATGAACTTAATGCACACGCATGTACAAGCACCTTCACATAGGTGAGCAAATACACATACATACAAGCTCACACTCAGGGACAGGCCTGAAGAAAGCTGGAGAAAGGTGGTCGCTGTCATTCCTACTCTCTCCATTCAGTCTACCCATTTCTGCGTGAGCTTCGTTCTGTCAGCCTCAGGAAAACACCCCTTTTGTGAACTGGAATATATAAGAATAGAACCACTCTCTGAATATTTATTGAACTACTAATTGGATAACATTACTTTTCAGCACTCCATAAGCATGATGGTCTTGTTGGTTTACAGTAATATTGCATCAGAAAAAAAGAGAGACCCGGTCCTTTATATATTTCCAGATATTCGTGTTTTCATTTTGTTTGCCTACTGTGGCTATGTGAATGCACTCATGGAGGCCAGAGGTTGGTTAGAATTAGATGTCATTCCTACAGATCCTATGGTGCTATCCAACTTTTTTTTTTTTAATGTTGCTTTCCTTTGACATAAAGTAATTATGTCAAAGACATATTTAAGGGTTATGACATACATAAGGGTTATGACAGAACCCTTAGATTGTTTGCCGTTAATTTATTTATATATTTTGAGATATGGTCTTTTGCCAAGTAGGCTTGACTAGGTGGCCACTGAGCCATATTTCTGCTTCCTTGGTGGGGATTACAAGTCCATACTGTCATAGTAGCTTTTAAATGAGGATTCGGGGGATCAAACTCAGCTTCTCATATTTGTCGAGCAAGCCGTTTACTGACTGAACTATCTCCCTGGCTCTGCCTCTTAACTTTTCAAAGATCACATGTCAATTATAAATTATGTAATTAACAGAAATCTAGCTTTGAAGTTATGACAGCGAGGCTGTTTCACAAATGTCAAGTACTTGGCTGAATTAAGTGAATAAGTGGACATGAACCATACTTAGGTGTTTTAACGGCTATGGTGGGCAGATGGCATAGCTGCATGGCAGGCAGTAGAAATAAAGACAGTGAGATTTAAGTGATACGATGTAACATTCTTTCAAAAAGGAAAGGAATGGAAACCCCTGGGCAACAAATGGCATGCGAAAGATTATAGCAGTGCATAAAGTTGAACGTAATCAAGTAGTGACACACTCACTCACATGACAGTGATGGCACAGAGCCAGGCCTGGGAAGGCACTGCTGTGTCCTGCAGAGTCAGCTGGATTTCAGAGGCTGAACCAAAGAAGGCCCAGACAGGATCAAAGACGGAAGCCCAGTAGCCACCTTTCTTGAGGAGGCCATTAAACTTGAAGCATACAGGGAAATTTCATTTATCAGGGCGGTGTGTATGTGTGTTGTCTACTTTGTGAATGTTCTCCAAACTAGACCTTTGAAGCTTGCTTACCTTATAATATATAGGGCTGACTTTGGGGAAAATTTTTTACTGATTATGAAAAAAATTATATTTGCCATTTTTATAAAGAAATCACTCACTCTAGCAATGAAGGTTACAAAGAAAGTCATTTCCTTAACCACCTCGAAGAAAACACTTTTCTAAGCAAAGTTTGGCCTTTGCCAAGACATTGGATTTGTGGGCAGGGTTTTGTGAATTATTTGACACATGAGTAAAATTTTTTATTTACTCATTGCCTATAAATTTCTTCAGTAGCAGAACCAACTTTGTTTTTGTTCATTCAGAGTCACCCATGAAATTATCAATGGTGCAGGCAATTTGTTCATCCTTATAGCCAGCAGAATGTGAACAGGAACACACAATTGTTAAAGCTGTATAGCATTATCAGGCTGTCAGAAATCTTGTTGATAAGTCTGTTATCAACTTTAATTGAAACTTGAGAATTTTATTTGAAACTCTAACTTAAAAAAATTGTGAATTCTTAGTAAATTCTCCCAAATAAAAACAGTGCTCCTATGTACTTAGAACATAGGACAATGAACATTATTATGCTTCATAAACTAATGGTGCTTTTGGGTGTGTTTCTGAAGTTCTGAATGAGATCATGTGACTTCCCCTTTCATGGACCACTCTGGCAGGCCCCTCCACTTGACCGGTCCTTCTGCTCAGTGCTGTGTTATCCCCATGCATTGCTTTATGAGGCTCTAGTTATTATTGTTTATGATAATGGTATTTTAATTGGTGATGGTACACCCTGAGCATCTCGGGGAAAGATCCATAATCAAAAAATATTATTGTAATTGTTCCTGGAAGGTAAAGCTATAGCTATGGATCCTCAGAGCAGAATTCCTGGGGAAGTTAATTGTACTAAGAATGAACATATTTCCTCTGGGGGCAGTAGGAAGAAAATTAAGAAGGACATCTTTTTGCTATTTCTAGACCTTCTTTCTGCTACCATCGTCTTTGTGACTAGTAAATTGTATCCTTTATAACACCATTTCCCTTTGATCAGAAGCCAATTTGTGTCCGCCATGATATTAATATCACATCGAAGGCATGATTTCAGCTTGTAGAATACACAAAACTTCCATACATGCACATCCTGACAGGGATTACTTGGTGGTGTGAGGGTTATTTTAGGGCTATTGAATGCCAATTAATACTAGTTCCTAGGTAAATATTTATTAATAATTGGACATTCCCATTCATTGTTGATTATTACTTTCATTGTTATAGCCTGATGGAAATAGTATAGTTTGATTTCTGTAAAAGTGATTTTAATGGATTTTTTATGTTTTTGAAAGATGAGAGTAGAAGAACCGAAGCTGGGCGGTGGTGGTACCTGCCTTTAATTCCTGTACTGGGAGGCAGAGGCGGGTGGACTTCTGAGTTTGAGGCCAACTTGGGCTACCGTTGAGTTCTAGGACAGTCAAAGCTACACAGAGGAGATGAGACTGAATTGATACTTTTCTTTTGTTCATGGTTTGCTGGGAGATGACTTTAAATGCTTCAATGGACTATGTCAGTCAAATAATCTTTATATTCTTTCTCTTATTAAACAATGACCATGTTTTGGTGTAATCATACAGAGATTAAAATCTGTACTCTCACAATTGGATCTTATAATTTAACTTAAAACAAGGAAAACTCTACTTTTACTAATGTGTTTTATTTCTAAGAGAAAACAGAATATAACTTCTTCCCACTTACCTATTTTCATATACCTCATGAAGATAAATTTATATTTTTAGGATTTTTCTGTCATAAATAATCACATTGATCTAAGTGGGAAAGCGCATTAATTTGATGACACATTTTCTGTCTTAAGTATTTGTCTATTTTTTTCTTTTCTTTTTTTGAGATGAGATCTGGTCAGGTATTCTTGATGCTTGGAATTCACCAAGTAGCACATGCTGGCCCCAAACTCTCAGAAATCCTCCTCCCACAGAGCTCTGTGTTAAGATTGTAGCAATGTGTAACTGTACATGGATAAGAAAGCTAATAAGGGCTGAATTAAATTCATGATTACATAGAAAAAAAAACAATACCCAAAGTAGAGTCTTCAAATCTGGAATATGAAAATCATTAAAATTCTTTTAAAGGGTTTTTATTAACAATGAATTCTATAGGACTCTTCTAGAGGACTCCCATTTTCCCAATTTTTTCCTAAGGACTAAAAAGGAAGAAAGGAAAAATGATATTTCACCACGAATACGTAATGCATTTAGATTCCATACTGATGACATTAAGTATGCATTTGTGGAAGAATAGCAGTTAAGAGGAATGGAATATAAAAATAAATTTCCTGAATCTAATTCTAGCATGTAAAAGGTATGAAATCTATCAGCTTAAATGGTTTCCTCTTAAAGTGGAATGCACACCAATTATGCATTAAACAGGCTGGTTCTACCCGCCTCTAAGGTTGAGGAGAAACTCAAAGAGAAGAAGCCTTGGGGTTTGCTGAAGAGAAGCTAGGAAGCAGATGCATTTTATTTTCCCTGAGATCAACATGTTTCAGGCTATGAGTTCACTCTGTGCTTGTGAACATACAGAAGATTAAGGTTCAAAAGTGTTCATTGCAGATCCTAGCTTGTCTGTGATGTCACTTGGTCAGAATTTGCTGATACGCGTTAGTTGCTTATGATATTCTTTGGACAGCTTTCTAGGAATTGTTGATTGACAGAAATGTCCATTCTTTCCCTTCACGCCAGGATGACTACTCCCATTCACATGTTCTCTTTTACAGTACACAATACCTCTGTCCATGCACACTAGATTTCATGCTATATCTATCCACTAGACTATAACATTGGATAAACCATGTCCTCATAGTTACTGGATATTCACATTACCTCTTCATAAATGTGTGCCCATAAGTGATTTTTAAATGATTAAATGGGTGAAGAAATGTTTTTATAAACCACACCTCATTGAGTCAAAGATGTGTACATATTATCTTCCTGTTAATTTGGGAAGCTATTTGCAAAGACTAACCAAGAACTAAGTATAATTAATTACTTCTGCTAGTTGGAATGCAACTCAGAAAGCAATCCTGTGGAAGTAACAGAAGTTAGGAAGAACATTTGCACAACACCAATAGCAAATTAATGAACCACTATAGCTTTTGGCTTAGAGAGTATCAAATTAGGAGTGACTGTTTATAGGATGCAGAGGTTTAATAAACACAAATTCTACACATGATCTGAAAAGTTGCACAATGATTGCCAGAAATACTAAAATTTTTAGTGAAAAATATATCAGCACAAATATAAGGTCTTTCTCAGTGTTTCACAGGTTGAGTTTGCTCATGTAGAATGTGGTGGGCACAGAAGAACTGGACTATTTACATGACTATTTTCATGTGTCTTAATGGAATATAGACAAGGGTTTCTTAAAGTGGAGGACTTTGCCATTTCCTTAGGGCTAAGGTTCTACAATTAATTTAAGTACTTCAAACACAGTTTCCACCACCGTGCCAAAATTTTTGGTTGGGGGAGGGGCTTAATAGTTGACACACAGAGTACCTTTTAAAGACTATATTCATGAAACAATTTTAATATATTTTTTTATACTAAGCCACTCTCCTCCTCCCCAAATCTCCCTTGACTGGTAAAGGAACAACTCATTAGTGTCGCGGTTACTATGAGCAGAGTGGTAAATAGCTGCTCTCTGGAAGCAGAGTTGGAATCCGTCACTGTAGGCCCTCACTCGATGGAGACCACTGTGGACCAGCCTTTAATGGGTGCTTTGAGTCTGCAGTGGGGGTCTGGGGCAGACTGCTTCGACCATTTGGACATCTGCCTGTGCCTTGCAGCGCTGCTCTTTTGTCGGGAACTGCTGGAGCTGCCAAATACTTTTCAAGTTCTCCTCTGGATGTAGTGAGAGCTCTTGTTCTCCTGTTCTTTTATTTCGCTTTTTCCTCTGCCATGATGCTTTACAGGAAGATGCACTACAGTTCTGTAAACTCAGTTCTTCCCGGCCCACTCGTGAAAAACTGAGTTTCAGGATTCCACTCACTCCTACTTCTCTACTGCATTCTTTAATTATGCAACACACAGACGAGAGAGAGAGAGAGAGAGAGAGAGAGAGAGAGAGAGAGAAGAGGAAACCCATGACCAAAGGTAGGAATTGCACATCATAGTCAGATGAAATTAGACATCTTCCAATTGTCTGTATTTGAATACTTTTTCCATTTTCATTTTTTTTTGAATGCTTTCCCCGCTTTTCATTTCACGTTTGTACTTTGGCAAGCGCACAAACTTAGCTGCAGATAGATTTCCCTTTGACCTTAAAAAGAATGAAACTCAAATTCCTATTCATTTTAAAAGCAGAATTTCCAAATATAGGGCTGGGAGTCAGTTGTGAGCCACAACATACACTGAAATGGGAGAAGAATAAAAATTACACAACCATGGTGAGAGAATTGAAACATCAAAATAATCAATTAAACAAAATCCCAAAACACATGATAGGTGTTAGCTAAGCAATGCTAGTGTCATAATTGCAAGTTAGGTGGCAGTCTGTCTCATTGCTATTAGACCTGCACAGGTGCATGGCACTCTTGTCATTGCAGTGAGGTGATTAAGACCTTGCCAGTACCATCTGTCATTAAAGCATCTCAGACTGTCATCAGTACAAGTAGATTACTTTTCCTCAAAGCAACCTGAATAGAACAAACTACAGTGAATTCATGCTGTGTCTATTCAGCAAAGAACAATCTGGAAATTTCTCATGATATACTTGTTTTAATCACTTTTTTTTGTCAGTTTGATACACTTTTGATACAAGGTAGAGTCTGAAGAGAAGAGGGAACCTCCGTTGAGGGAATGGCCCCACTAGATTTGCTTATGGGCAGATTTGTGGGGCATCTTCTTGTTTAATAACTGATGTGAAAGGGTCGGGGCCACTGGGCCTGGTGCTATCCCTGGACAGTTGTTCATGGATTGTAGCAGGCTTTATTTGAGCTACCTACTAGCTCCCAATTCTTGGTACAGAGACTTAATATTAGTTATGAATGCATGGCCTCAGCTTATGTTTGTCTCACTAGCTCTTATAACTTACACTAAACCATTTCTGTTTGTATATGTTTTGCCTCAGGGATTTTTAGCTTTCTTTCATTATGTTTGGCCTACTGTGTCTGGCTGGTTTGTGGCTGTCTGCCTGTTCCCGGGAGTCTCTCTGTCTTTCTCTCTTCTTTGAGCCTAGATCTCTTGTCTTACTTATTCTCTCTGCCCAACAGTCAAGTGTATCATGCTGCTGTCTAGATATGGAACATTTAGCCTGTTATTAGATCAATCCGGGGCCTTAGGCAGGCAAAGTAAAACAGCAACATGTTTACATAATTAAAAAAATACATCATAAGCAAATGTAACACATCTCGACATTGTTAAAGTAATTTCCCACAACGTGAAAAGATGTAATATATCTTTATGTATCAAAAGTAATATACCAGAGTACTAGATGACAAAGAAAGTGTGTTGAGGAAGTCAGCAAGCAGTGCTCTTTTATTGGCTCTACATTTCTTCTTGCCTTCAGGTTCCTGTTCTGAATTACTGTTATGACTTCTCTAGATGATGGACTACTAGAATATGTAATAAACCCTTTTCTCCCTCCATAAGTTGCTTTTGGTCATAGTGTTTTTATTACAGCAAATGAAACCTCACTAAGACAGTTAGTATGACTATATGAGTGAAATAAAACTGTATTTTACTCTGTAAATGTCAATTATTATATCAACTTAAACAATTACGTTTGTATTTTTAAAAATTGTTACTTCATAAGTAGTAAATAACATGGAAATTGGGCATTTTTTTTAAAAGACAAGAGTCTTGCTATGTAGACCTAGATGGGCTGGAACACATTGTGTAGACCATCTGGCTTCAACATCTCTGAGATCTATCTATATCTACCTACCAAGTGCTTGGATTGAAGATATACACCATAACAATTAAGAAAGAAGTTATTTTAATGTAAAAAATATATAGAAGTCAATATGATTAAGCATTTCTGACACTGATCACGGGAGATGGGAAAATTAGGAAAAGCCTATGAGAAGGGCCTATTCCCTTTATTTCCAGTATTCATTGTTTGACTAAATATAGGTTACTTAAAACAGATAGATTTCAAGGGGGGAGAGAGGATGGAAGGGGAGAATGCTAAAGAAGAAGATAATAGGGGAGAAAAAAGAGAGGAAGACAGAGCAAGTAAGGGAGGTAGAAATAAGAGAGAGTGATTTCTGACATTATACTGGTAATGAATAATATATAAGTGTAAAACATTGTGGGATAAGATGATAGGTCATATTTGTAGGAAAATAAACATGGAATTTGGAGAAGAAATTTTTTAAAAAGTTAAAAATGATGGGAATGATCTTTTTCTAAATACTATGTAGTAGGCAACCGATTAGTCCTAATGTATCAACTCACCTATTCTTTAGCAAAATGTAGAGAGAAGCATTGTTAGTAGTTGCAATGTACGTCTGAGTATGCCCCTCATTAAAACACATATTTGATTCTACAGCCAATAGTTTGTAGACTCTAGGATCTACATTAAACAAAGTATTGAAAATAGATGAATTACGTTTAATCTTCAACTAGGAATTTCATTTCTAAATGTATACAGTAGTGTATGATCACAATATACAAATGATTTGAGGATATGATGTTGCTGCATGTTTATTTTTTAAAAGAATTATGATTACAAGTAGCATTATTCAGATTGCAAGGTTATATTTAGAAATACATGAATATGTCTACACATATACAAATGCTTATAATAACAATGAAAAAGAGATTGTCAATTTGAATGAGAGCAAGAAAAAAGTAGATGGGAGGGTTTGGAGGGAAGAAAATGAAAATGATGTAGTTATGTTATAATCTCAAAAATAAATGCAAAATGAAAAGAAGAAGAGAAAGAAGAGGTGGAGTTGATTATAGCTCATTGGCAAAGTACTTGCCTGTCATGTTAACGAACAACAACAACAACAAAAAAAAACCCCAACCAAATACAGCAGAAAAAATTCTGGGTTAAATCTCCAGCACCTCTAAATAAAGAACCATCTAATAGGCTAATTACTTCCTAATGAAGGAATATAAATAAGAGTCTCCAATATCACTTATAAAGGATGATGTGATGAAAGCTGTAGAGAAGACTCTGACTGTTGTACTCAAACCTGGCTCTGTTTTTCCACAGTACAACCTAGAGGAATTAGCTAAAATTCTGTTAGTCTTATTCTCTTCTTGAAAAATATAATTATTAATGTTGGTATTTTCCTCACTTGTGAGAATCACATGAAACCAGGTATATAAATGCATGTAAAAAGCATTTAACAAATATAAGCATTTATTATGTGATGGAACTTCTGTACAGTAGTGGGAATGACTCTATATACCAACAATATCAAGTTCCCCATGACTGGATTCTGGGTGTAAATAATCAAGTTGCAGATAATATACAAGGGATGATATTTATGAGAGCTATATTTTCACAGAGACATTTATAGTGTGGATGCACACAGCCATCATAATGCTTTATCTTTTCTTCCCTCTCATGCAGTGTGTGGAAAACTTCAAGAGGAGGAGAGGGCTTCAGTCAAAGTTAAGACATTTTATTTGATTTGACACAGAAGTGTGAATGTGTGAATGCACACACTCCTTTGTAAAACTGAGAAAAGACCAAGTTCTCTTGTTCCATTGATAACAAAAATACATTCTGGAAAGGTTTCAACCATATTCCTGCCAAGAATGGCTTTCATCTTATTTCCAAACAAACACCGATGCCGTGTGCTACCAGGATTCTTTAAAAGGATAATGAAATATAAATATTTTCCTATCACTAACATGATGTGCCTCTTTGGAAGATATGTAGGCATTCTTAAGATCCTGGGGGTTTCATAGGATTTAAGTGGGTATTTGTGGGTAATGGGACAGTTTCTTTAAATTCCTTCATTTCTTAAATTAGGCTGCTGCTGAATTTATTTTCAGATGAATACACTTTCTAAGCATTGGAGCTGGCCAATATTTTTGCAAGAGCACCTGACTGGTCATTTTTATCTTATGTCATTGACTTTCTCCAGTCATTTTGCTCATGTGCCTAACTGAATCTCATAAGGTTTGTGAAAATCATAAGCTTCATTGGAAATTTGGTGACTGTCAAAGTTTCTGAAGTGACACGTCAAAGAAAGAATCTGGGATTGGAATGAGAAGAAATCTGATATCAAAATTTTGAGAAGTCTAATTAATCAGCATTTGTTTTTGGTATTGAAACCATTGGTTGTATATAGAAACACAGTGTTCTTATTTTCGTTGTATTCAATGCTATATTCCAGGATTTTTTAAATTCATTTTTATTGAGCTCTACATTTTTTCTTTCCTTCAGCCCTCTCCCAAGGTCCCCATGCTCACAATTTACTCAGGAGATCTTGTCTTTTTCTACTTCCCATATAGATTAGATCTATGTATGTCTATCTTAGGGTCCTCATTGTTGTTCATGATTGTGATTTATGGGCTGGTTTCTTTTGCTTTTAGTTTAAAAACTACTTATGAGTGGGTCCATGTGATAATTGTCTTTCTGTGTCTGTGTTACCTCACTCAAAATGATGTTTTCTAGCTCCATCCATTTCTCAGTTTTAAGATTATGCTCTTTGTTAGAGAATGTGAACATGCATATATGTGTGTATATAACCAAAAATAATTATTTTACTCATGTAATCTTGTCTGCTAATATAACTTTCTATGTAATTATTTTTTTGACAAACCAAGAATGCAAAACAGAGGTTGTGGGAAGGCTCAGTGAAAAGGCTCAGTGGGAAAAGTTACCTGCTTCTAAGCCTAATGATCTGAGTTCTGTTCTCAGGATCCAAATTGTAGAATGAGAAAATGGAACCTCAAAAGTGATCTGACCTCTATACCTATGCCATGAACACATGAAGACTTTGTCCCGAGATGCCAATATTTCTGATAAATTAAAGCCTTTTAAAATGAAATCATTGGATGTAAAACAATGATGCGACTCAAAACAGAAGTCTCTTTGGATGACACAAATAGTCTATAGTATTTGTGAAGATCTACCTAGTAGTTGTCTACCGTGGAAGGGCTTGAGTTAAATCTTCAAACTTGGTAAGATGTGAGTGAAAACTTGAGTAGTATTGTTACTTCAATTTTAATTCCTAGATTTACACTGAGTGAAATCATGTTATTGATAAAATATGTACAATTAAAGTATTATTATCCTTAAAAATTGCTAACAGAGTAATTTGCACAATTTATGTACTTGTATATTTTCAGTATTTCCCTTTTTATCCATAATCTCTCATTGCAATCTCTGCTTGCAATACAGTTCCTGTTTACTTAGGTAATACTATATTTTTCTGCAGTCTTTAATGAGTTAAAGACAAATAGCTATACTTATAGCTTCCCTAGTTATGATAAAGGATGAATTAGATGTAAAGCTTTAGACTAACAATGATATGTTAGATGATAGAGTATTTTTCTTATTTTGCCAAATATGAATGGACTAAATATTGTAACTATAATTCTTGCTTAATAACTGTTTTGTATATGTAATTTTACTATGTTAAAGTATAAACTGTCCTTTTTAATTAGACTGAAAAGGAGAAATGATGTGGGATGTCCTTCTGTATATGTGTTGCTTTACTGGTTGATGAATTAAGCTACTTTGGCCTATGTCAGAATAGAATAAAGCCAGGTGGACAATCTGAACAGAGATATAGGGAGAAAATCGACAGAGTCAGGGAGATTCCATGTAGCTGTGAAAGGAGACAGATGCTCAGGAACATTGACCAGTAGGCTACAGTCTTTTGGTGATACATAGATAAATAGAAATATGTTAATTTATGATATAAGAGTTAGTTAATAAAAAGCATGAGCTAATAGGCCAAGTAGTGTTGTAATTAATATAGTTTTGTGTGATTCTTTGGGTCTGAGTGGCCAGAAAATGAACGAGCAGTCTCTGCCTAAACTACAATTTATTCATTTTTTTTAGTCTTTGCCTAACATTTAAAGATATCTTTCTATTACTACTATAATACATAGTCACACATTTTTCTAGATATCATATTTGTACTGTTTTACTTGGGTTTTTTTGTAATATAAATTTGGAAATAGACATTGGTAAAATGGAAAGGAGAGAGAATTTTATGAGAAAGTAATAGATTATAAGAAGGCTTGGAGAAAACTGGTTAAGCTTGAGGGAAGATAGTAAGGATTGTAGATTGGATTGTTGGGAACTGGAAAAAATGAGACATGTCATGGCTGGCTAAATTAATATTGGAGACTACGAGGACCTGCTATCTGAGGAGAAATAAAAATTACCTCGTTGAGAAAATGTGTTTTAAAAATTACAGTAATAACATCAAGCTATTTGCTTTATTTAAAGTAGAAAGCAAAAATAAGTTCTGAAAATAAAGTTTTAGAACAGAGAAGACTGAAGGAGGGGATAGGCAGGAGGTTGAGCAATTCTTAGGCAAGTACTTTCCCAGTGTGAAAGGAACTCCGTGAGACTGAACAATCCAGAAGGAAAAAAAATCAGCACAATGGTAATTGTAAAGGTTCTGAAAGCCACAGCTGACTTTAGAGAGTTGGTGAGGTCTAGGTGGAAAACATGGATGCCCCTTTGTGGGATATATATACACTATGTGAAGATAATTCACTGTGCTTGTTTTAATAAAGAGCTGAATGGCCAACAGCTAAGCAGGAAGTATGAGTAGGACTTGCAGGCAAAGAGAGGAAGAAGGAGGAGATAATCAAGCTGTAGAGGGGATGCCAATGAGGCATGTGGAGAGTTAGAAATACAGAATGCAATAAAGGTGAAAAGCCACATGGCAAGATGTAGAAAATAGAAATTGGTTAATTTACGTTATAAGCACTCTTAGGAATAAACCTAAGCTATAGGTCGAGTCATAATTAATAAGAAGTCTTCATGTCATTATTTAGTAGCTGGCTGGCATGACAAAGAAAGATTACAATCCCCTTCTCAGGTCAATTCTCGCACGAACAATTTTGTAATCAATTTCAGCAAATTATCTCCTCATTAAAGTTGAGTTAGAATTGATTCATGTGTTTGAGCACGTAGTCTCCCTTTGGTGTTGCTGTTCTGGAAGGTGCTGGAAGGTTTGGGACTGTGGTCTAGCTAGCATATATAGGTTGCTGGTGGTTGAACTTCAGGATTATATCCACTTCAGGTGAACCTCTTTTTCCTGAAGTTGTTTTTTTTTTTCCCTTGAGATAGCTTTCTCTCTCTCTCTCTCTCTCTCTCTCTCTCTCTCTCTCTCTCTCTCTCTCTCTCTCTCTCTCTCTCTGTTGCCCTGGCTGTTCTAGAACTCACTCTATAGACCAGGCTGCAGGCTGGCCTTGAAATCAGAGATCCTCAGAGTTCTGCCTCCCAGGTACTGGGATTGAAGATATGAACCACCGCCATCTGGACAGCCTAGGGAGTTTGTAGTTTGTAAATGATGACACTGTATAACAATCTCAAAAAGTTGGAGAACTCCGCAGGGGATATGTAAGACTTTCTGTTTGAATTTGTTCTCTGTGTACAGGAACTGTCTAAATGGAAACAAATAAAAAATTGGAACCTCCAGAAATAACATCACTGTTGTAGTACTTGTATTTCAAAGATTAAGGAAAAGGTGTATAAATGGACAGTATTGAGCCGAGTTCGCTTTATCTATTTACTGATCTGTTGTCTTCTATTTCTTAATATGCCCTTGTATATGTGATGGTTACTTTTACGCCTTAACTTGACTGAGACAGGAGGTGTCCAGATGTAACACTATTTCTAAATATACGTGTGAGGTTGTTTCCAGGAGAGATTATCATTTGAATCAGTAGACTGAGTAGATGATCTTTTCTCTGGCAGTGGACTTCACCTAATCCTTTGAGGTACTGAATTGAAAAATAAAGAAAAGTGAGAAAGAATTCACTGTGTCTGATAGACTGCGTGGGACTATTAATCCCCCTTCCTTCACTGGAACTTACACAACTAGTATTTCACTAACACATTCTCAGAACTCCTTCTCTAGGTTTCCTCGATATCCAGCATGAAGCTGACGGAAAAACTGTAGACTTCTAAGCCTCTATGGTTACCTGAATTCATTCCTTGCGATAACTAAGATGGAAAAGGAATTACCAGCAGGATACATGGGTGCATACTTAAACACTTGTATGTATGTGTCCATACATACGTATCAAATGGGTTTTCTTTTCCTGATTGGTACACAGCAGGTCTCTGCTACTTTCCCTCCTACCTGCATTTCTAATGGGCATGTTGTTCCTTTTTAATGGCTTTCATCTTTACAGTGTCTTAGCTACCTTTCCTGTTGCTGGACTAAAATGCTCCAACAGAAGCAACTTAAGGAAGGAAAGATTTATTCTGGCTTACAGTTTGAGATTCTGAGGTTTTTTTTTTTTATTGAAAGTTTTATGGCTGAGAAGTCAGAGTGGCAAGATCTCGAGGCAGTTGGTCCCATTATATCTGCAGCCAAGAAGCTGCAAGTGATGAGTGCTTGTGTTATGCTTAGATCCTCTTTTGTCTAGAATCCAGGATCCCAACCTTGGAATGGTGGCTCCCATAGTGGGTTGGCTTTTGCACTTCAGTTAATGGAATCAAGATAATCTGTCATAGGTCACAGGAATGCCTGGAATCTGTATCCCATGTTATTCTAGGTCTTATCAAGTTTACAGAGGAGATGGTTACTCAGTACAAGCAGAATATTGGGTAGGGTTCTGCAATAATTAAACATGAAATAGCTCTCTTGCTGTGGTTTTAACTGAGGGACCGTAAAATGAAGTCAAAAGTGTTTGTTAAATTTTATGCATGATCCCAAACAAGGATCCCATGATAAGAGCCCCAGCAGGCATGAAGCAACTGAAAGGGAAATTTGTACTTCACACAATATTCACTTTAACTCTAGAAAAGATTGTATTGAGAAGAGGCAAGTTTTATTCCTGATAAATCTGTTCTTTTCGTAAAGGATTCAGAGGAAATTAACTCATCACACTATTAACTAAAGCACTTCATCTCTTTTGTCAGCCTTGCCTATCCAACTGGAAAAGATCAGACTCCATTATTAGGGGCTGTACTAATGCCAATATTAAGGCCAGCATGGCTTTCTTTATGGTCAATTAGATCATTTATTTGGAGATGTGCCATTATTATAAAATAGTAAGAGGCAAATGAAATCGATTGCAGTGTATTGACAAGGTATACTGTCTTCTTTGCAATCATTTGAACAGACAAATATTAATCTCACTCAGGAGAGAACTTACTGTGTTTAGAAAAGCCCCTCTGCCCTACAAATATCCTTTCAGAAGCATTTGTATTATTCAGGCCATAATTTTCAAGTAGTGCGAAGATGTTATTACATGTAATAGAGTAGCAGATAAAAATGAAAAGAACTGGAAACAGAAATACTTTAAACATATGAAATGATTTCATATATTTTATTGATTTTTAATGTTTAGGGTTTTATTATGTCTAGGCATTTAGTATTGACAACTGGGAGCTTGCACTTAAGGGAAATTAAAGTGCCTGATAATATTTGGTTGCATATGTGGGTGCAGGTATGCCCATTGATGGCTAGATTTTCTGTACCTATGAATTTTAGAAAATAAAATGAGGTAATATAGAAAATTAAAAAGGAAGGCTGACTGACACTTATCAGACATTTGTGGAGAAGATATTGAAAATAATACAATGTCATATGGAGAGCAATTAGTTTAATAAAAATAATTTAGTATTTTAATTATGAATAATTTAAAAATTGAAGCATCTGTTATTAAATTTAAAAAGGTAGCCCTCCTAATCTGTACTCTGCACTATAACTGCAGGCCTTCTATTCTGTAGTCCACACACTCAACTGCAGCCCCCTAACCTGTACCCCATACACCCAACTGCAGCCCCCATACCTGTACTCCACACACCCAACTGCAGCCCCCATACCTGTACTTCACACACCCAACTGCAGCCCCCTAACCTGTACTCCGCATACCCCAAATGCAACCCCCTAACCTGTACTCTGCACACCCCAACTGCAGCCCTCCTAACCTGTACTTGGCACACCCAACTGCAGCCCCCTAACCTGTACTCCACACACCCAACTGCATCCCCCTAACTTGTATTCCACACACCCAACTGCAGCCCCCTAACCTACACTAATAATGGCAGGTATATCAAGGTGGAATGGTTACTCTTATACTTCTCTATAAGACTTCATCACCACTTATTTGAGTCATTGCATGCGAAGGAAAAAAGAACTGAGAAACTAAATCTACTGCATATTAACTGTGAGTTAACAATGATACTTGTAAAGTTAAAAGTTCCCTTTCTGCCCTAATGTCAGAGTTCTATGGCAAACCATCCTTACAGGTGGATAGTTTTGTGTTACATGATATCCTACCCCATAGCAGCCCATGAGTGAGTATCCTGAGATTCTGTGTTAGTGTTCTACCTCTTTAACATATGCTTAACTCATAAGCAGGGAAGAAGATTTGGCTTCTGACTTCAGTCATAGCTTCTGAACTCTGTTGCTGCTGGACACGTGATATCATTCCTGTAAGAAATAAGTAGCAGGGGAAACAGTTCACTGTTGCTGGGAATGGAGGAATGTGTGTGTGTGTGTGTGTGTGTGTGTGTGTGTGTGTGTGTGTATGTGTGTGTGTGAAACTATTCGCTTCAATGTCACTTCCTCAGTGATCTAACCTCCTTCCTTGAAGTCCCAACTTCTAAAGGTTCAATAACGTACACAACCAAGAGAGAAAGAAAGAAAGAAAGGAAGGAAAGAAAGAAGGAAGGAAGGAAGGAAGGAAGGAAGGAAGGAAAAAAAGACTGCACAAACTACACAAGCACATAACCTCACAGTTAGGCTTTAAGCACACTGGATTTAGGGGTGTTTAAAGATAAAATTTACAATAACATCTTAAGTAAATTAATAAATTATAATTTTAAGAGTATAGAGAGTAAAGGAAAACCTGTACCCTAGCATATTAATGAAAAAAATCTAGAATTTACAACATTAAATAATTAATTTTTTGTTTTAGATTAGAGCAAAAGAGGTTTACTGGGAAAGGCGAATATTAAGAGTAGATAATCCTGAAAACTTTGCCAAGGACTTTATGTTTTTGTCTTTGTTTTTAGGAAAAGTAACCTCAGACATAGCTAAAATACCTTACAGGCTAATTTTCATGAAAATACTTCCTGGTAGGGAAGATACTATATCAATGAAGCCAGTGGCTTTTATTTAATTAAATACATGTGGACCTACTAAAATATTGTGGTCACTTTGGGACAGAGATGAACCATTTTTCAATGTCACACACCAAACTCCAACACACTTATTTTTATTCAGTTCAGACAAATACTTTCATTGTGAAATTCATGTCATGATGGATCAGATTTAAATATTACAATGGAATGAACTCTGGTGTTCTCTTCTTTTTTATTTTTTTAAAGTTTTGCTTAAGGTCTATGTTTAATCTTATACCTGTTGTGTGCATTCTCCAGAAGCACCCTGATCCAAAGCATGGGATATTATGTATTTGAAAAGGAAGCTAAACATGACAGCTACTCTGGAAACTTTTTTTTTGAAAAGAGTTTCATGGAGCCAACTGTGTAGCCAAGTATAACACTGAACTTCTGATCCTTCTGCCTCAATCTTTCAAGTGCTGGAAATAAAGGTGTATGTGGAACTGTGGATAATATGCTAAGCTTCCTGTATGCCAGGAAATCATTCTAGCAATGAAGCTCTATTCCCAGAGATATGTTGGGAGTTTGGAAGCCTATAAAAACTTCAAAGATAGAATATGTTGGTTTGAAGACTCAAAGATTTGAACTTCAGCATCTGCATGGTGCATAGGTATGTTAAAGAAGAAAAAGTCACACTATTGGGCTTCTGGTCGATATGGATAGGAAACTGTCCACAGGAATCTGAGATTCAGGGACATGATTATGACATTGGAGCAGTTGGTTTCCTGAGAGCATCTCTTGTGTTGTGGGGCAGCAGTAAAGATGCAGCACTGTATCACAGAAGCATAAGTTATGGTGCTCTATGGTTGAGCATCATAGACAAGATTCTTCGGTTGATTATCATATTATAAAGCTATATGTGCCTTTAGTCTGGAAACAACTGTATTAGAATAAAAACCGCATTCTTGTGATCAGTTGTGATGGGAGCAGAATGGATCAGTAAACCACGAACAAGGTAGGTCTAGTCTTCACCTTGATCACTAGGACCATGTTAGTGCCTCTTCTTGGTCTCAGTCTCGGTCTTAGAATGTTGGTCTGTGCTGGCAGTTGAAATAGGGGGAAATGACCAGATTGATAGTTCTACCTTCACATTTTATAGACACAAGCTGAAAGTGGGTTGTGAATACATTCTAGACGCTGAAAAAATTTGTGGAGGAAATACACCTTCCCGATTTGGGAAATTGTGAGTGTCATATACCTCCTTGTTAACTTAATTGGTATATCTACATCTACAACTACACATATACATTATATCCTATATACAAAACTTTTCATGAGCAGTAACTAGTGATCTGAAAGTTTTACTGGAATCTGGTAAGAAAACTAGAGACTATAAGGAACTAACTAGAGGGGCTAGAGGGATGACTCAGTGGTTAAGAGTGCTTGCTGCTCCTAATGAGGACAGAGTTTAGTTTCCAGAAAACACTCTGGGTGACTCACAACTGCCTGCAACCAAAGCTTCAGCAGAATCAAAGTTTTCTAACTTTCACAAGCACCCACAGAAAAGTGTATGCATGCACACACACACACATACATGCACACACATAAATACAAATTTAAAACAATATTTTTTAAAAGAGAAACTAGGATATTTAGAGACTTCTGGTTGAACATATGGGATGGGATTGGACACACATTTTCAAGGTTTTTGCTTTACACATAATGCAAAATATAAAACATATTTAGCATTGAAGGGTCACAAAACAAGCAAGTAGACAAAAATAATTCAGCCACTTGCTGCCAACCTGCCTTCATTATCAACTGCCTAAGATTTGGCAGTTGCTATACTGGTGGAGACAGTCCAGGGATCAACAGTAGGCTCTAGCTTCTGATTGGCTAACTCTTATATTAATTTAACCCATTTCTATTAACCTGTGTATTGCCATGTGACAGTGGCTTACCGGCTAAAGTTCCCAGTGTCTGTCTCCGGCGGCTTCATCACTTCTGACTCTGCTCTTCTTTGTCCCAACACACAGCCTAGCTTTCTCTGCCTAGTTCTGTTCTTCCCTGCCATAGGCTTGAAGCAATTCTTTATTCATTAACCAATAAAAGCAACACGCAGACAAAAGGACCTCCCACGTCATACCAAAACCCTGCTCAGGTGATTACTGAACGAGAAGAGAATTTCCAAATCACATTGGAGGAAAAAACTAATATGTCAGTGCGGTTCTGAGATCAATTACATTAAAACTATTTCTTCTAACTTACCAGTCAGAAATAGAGGCTCTTGGCAGTATCCACCCCAGTACCTCTGGTGAGAAGATGTATGAGAGGTGAACTGTAGACCTGTGATAGCCATCAAATTGTTCAGATAAGAGTTACAGCTGATGGACAAGGAGTATCCAACCAAGTGAGCAATGATTTATTGTGAGCATAGATGTGTATCTCCACAATTATGCTAAGACTGCCATTTCTGATGTATTTTCTTGGGAAAACTAGGTCATTCCTGCAAGGTGGGAACTTCCTCTGATAGACAAGTCCTTTCCATTTGCTTTTTACTTTGCCAATTCTTTAAAACACCTCTTGCATGTGAAGGTCCTTCTTCTCTCCTTCACAACAGACAGATAAGCATTTTCATCTAAAGGATTTTAAATAGTCTTGTGCCCCTCACTCCAACACTTCTAAGTGTTTCCTGTAAAAAATGTTTCTTCTTACGTGTTTGTCAGTTTTAGGTTGCTATAAGGGAATGCCTGAGAATACTAACTTCTATAGAGAAAAGACTTAGGCTCACAGTTTTTTTTGTTTTTTTTTTTTTTAGGTTGCAATTGAAGTTGTGGCTACTGATGACTGTGGCATATTCTAATACAAGCTTATGGCAAGAGAGACAGCTCCTATCACTAGCCAGTAAGTAGAGAGAAACAGGGGTTCTTGTCCTACAGTCCCTTTGAAAACCAGGACTCCAATGTCCTAAAGAACCTCACTTTAGTGCTGTCATGGTGATGAAGGCTTAGACATGCAGATCTCTAAGAGTCACTCCATATGTATTACCTAGCACTGTTTATTACAGTCGAGGCCAGTGTATCTCCGAGAACTTGTAGTAACGTCTGTGTTGAGTGATAGAACAAATCAGTTCATGGAGTTAATTTGAATAAACTGTAAATCAAACTAAGACAGATTTTTAATGTTGACGATTATATAAGTGGTTTTTGCTTCTCATATATAACAATTGGTAGATCAACCCTCTTCCATTCACTAATGATAAATGACTGCGTTTCTCACCCACTTACAAACTTTTCCATTTTTCCTTATTCCATGTAAGTCGGAAAGACTGAACACACACACACACACACACACACACACACTTACACACATACACACACATATGTGTGTGTATGTATGCATATATATACATATACATACATGTTTCATATACGTTTTCTACAAAACCATAAACTTAGTTCAATACATGTGCCTAATGACAGAGTGGTTCTGAGCCAGGGAAATACATGAGAATTGGAAGCAGAAATATGTAGGGAAGAAAGAACAATGAAAGTAGGAGTCCCACAACTTTGAACATTCTGGAATGTTCAGTGTGTTTAGTTTTTTAATTATGTTCAATCTCAAAATAAAGTAACTCCAGAAAATGTTTTTTAGATGCACATTAGTGAAAGGGCTACTGAGTACCTCATCCATAGGTTTGTCAAATAAATGTGAGACACATATCTCATAATTCTCACTAATTCCATGTACAAGTAGAATCAGTGACTGGATATACTTATACATTCAGGTTTACATTATCAGTGCCATTATTTTAAATATTCCATAACATGTGTTGTATCAGTGTTTAGATATAGGAAAGCCATAAATATTTGGTGACCTGAAATAAAAGATTTCTGAAGAATGGGTCTGGTTAGAAACAGGCTGCAGAGATGAAAGTACCTCAGGAAACCCATGAGATAAAGACACAGGACAAAGTACCTTCAACTAGAGCCCTCTGGTCCTGTGACTGCTCGAACATTGTTTCACAGTTGATTTTGCTGTTTGTATTGCTACTGATAACCAAATGTCCTAACTGGAAGTCACATGTGTTGTTGTCATAGAGCTGTAGTTCATTCAGGGCAACACAAGCCACGGAAGGGTCTTTCGGGAGAAACTTGAATGGTTCTCTGATATTCTGTTTGACCACAGGTTCTAGGGAAGTAGATGGAAAATTCCTGGCCTTTGTGTATTTCTGACACTCAGAAAAAGGAACACTTCTCCAAGTCTGTGCCGTTCACTCCCTGTTATGCACATGTACATTACAGGGAGTGGAAAAGGAAGTTAGTTGTCTAGATTTCCTATTAAATAAAGGAATAGATGAAGCACAAAAGAGAAATGATGACATATGCCAAAATTAAGGGGACAAGAATCTTTTCAGAGTGTGTTCTAAAGAATCCAAATAGTTTTGCGACATTTTAGACAGGAAACCTCATTTTTATACTGAAGTAATGTAGGGTTGTGCAAGCCTTCATATCAGCTGATAAAAAAATATTGCTTTCATAGGTTCACACAGGAAGTTCAAGTATTTCATCTCAGCTTCGATTTTTAAGCCATTTTCCTGCAAACTGGCAAATTTCTGCCTCCAGCAAACTGATGAAAATTCATGGATGTTTTCATTCCTCCAGTTTAGGGCAGAATAGTAAAACTTTTGCCTGAGATCAAACTTTTGAATATTTGAGGGGAGGAAAAAAAAAACCCACATCACTTCTCAAATGTGAATACCCAAAGTGAAATGTGGCTCTTTCTTACATTTTTAGATGCCTGGAAGTTTTCCACCAACTTCTATAACAGTCACTCTGCAGGCTTCTGCTATAAATGTTGCAGGAACTATCCGGGGAAATATTCTATTGAGAGGGAAGGCAGGATTATCTAGCAGATAGAGCGTGGAATTTGGACGTAGACAACCATCTGAGACCCACACCTGCCTCCTTCAGCGCCTTATGGTACGGCTCTGTATAAATGATTCAGACTCACTTTGCTTATATTTTTCCCTGTGGCAATAGAAGAAAATGGGCTGAGCATTAGCCCTTTCTTGACTCGCAGAGTAGTCTGTGAAGGTAAACATAGCACTTTAGGTAAAGAGCAATGACCTTTAGTAGCACCACTGTCTGGAGCCAGAGAGGTTGTGTTAACACTGTAGCATCCCAGAATGGAGACCTGTGCAGCATGCCCCCTGACATCTGCATTCATACTGGGGTGCCTAGGAAACACAATAAGTAACAGGTGCCCTCAACTGCTGCTTCTCTCAGCACACAGCTTCCCTTCAGCATCTGGACCTGTTAACCTCCCTCTCACAAATCCAGCGAAGGGAGCCAGCAATACATCACCGCCAATAAACTGACATCTGTCCATTGTCTACGCAAAAGGCCTGGTGGTGCACATCAGGCCTCTCTTGAGAATGTACTGGAAATATAGTGATTAATATGATAGAGCACACTTCCTGTTATTGAAAACACTCACACCTGTGTATTCATCATGCAATTATGAGGGAGACATGTCTGAATGATGAAAGATCACGTATATTAGTCACATATGACAGCTGACAGATAATAATTCTGAGAAATATGAAGGAAAAAATCTGTGACTGAGGATAGAAGATTCTGTGGTGACCCTTTCTAATATGACATCTGGTAGAATTAGGACACGAACACTAATGCAAAAGGAACACACAGATGGAGGAAGAGAGAGACAATTGTATTGGTGACTGGAGAGTCCTAGTAGCAAGATCTGGTGATGATCCTTCCCTGAATCAAAATCGGGCAGAGGAGTTGAGCAGAAACTTGCCCTGTCCAGAAGAAATCGGGTATCAGGAAAACTTCTCTTTCAGCAAGTTGCTCTATGTAAAGAAATATTGTAGCCTTGTTCAATGCAAAGCACTTTTGGAGAAAGCATCAATTCATTCATTAATCCATGACCTAGTGACTGTCCATAGTGCCCCACTTCCTGAAGCTTCTACCATCTTCTCTCCTCTGTGCCAGACCCAGACGTGCAGGGTAGCAACCTTTAAGAGATAAACCATATCCAAGCCACAGGGACACCCACAGCAGTTGCTATGCTGGGATTGTGATTCATTAGTGTCTTTTGCTGCCGTCACAAACCTTACTGTTACTGATCTGAAGAAGTTTGGACTTAGCCTCCTGCCTATTCCTTTATAGGATATGGTTTTGAAAATTAGTGGCTTATTTGTGAACCCTGATTTAGAAAATAAATATGGATGTGATTTATGATATAATTCTACAGTGAAGATGGTACTGGATACAATATTGAGGAGAAAATTGGTGGAGGAAGGTGCTGATACCACTCCGGGACCAGAAGCTCCCCATTTAACTTTCTCTAAGCAGCTCTTGTTTCCTTGCAAAAATAGAAGCTACACATTATATTTTTAAATTCTCTGAAAAACAAGTGCCCTTGAAAGTTATATATTTCCTGCTGCTGTGGAGATACTCTCTTGCTCTTGGATTCTGTCAGAATCCATGATTATTTTTTGTCATTAAGTTCAATATCTCAATTTTATAGACCGTGGATGCCCCAGTAGAAATGAACCAGATGGTAATACGATGCTTTCAAAAACAGGCTCGAACTGTAATTCTCAATTTAATCACAGCTAAACTGGGCATCCCCAAGCTCTATTAAATTTAATACTCAGCTGAGGTCATGTCTGTACACACTGCCTTAGATGAATGGGCTAGTTCTTGGTGTGGGAACTTGTATGGCAGCGAGCAAGGCAGCTTTCAAACCTGCAGAGGCGTATTGCTTTTTCTGGAGCTTAATGCAGCAGCATTCAACTACCTTAAATGAATACCTTAATAAGTAAAAATATAAATATACCTATTTCACTAAGGGAATTGACAAAAATCGAGCCATTATGTCGAACATATTAGTTGAGTTTTAATGAAATATCAAACAGTCTAAAAAAGTTTCAAGTTTTGATTTTCTTTAATCAGCCATGTTTTACTATGTAACACAGACAGTATTTAGAACATGTGTTACACTGAATGTGTGCTATATTTAATATGTGCTGCATCGCATAAATGGTATGGTTAGTATTAGTATATCAAAAATGCAGGTAACAGTTGTGTGGCTTGGGCAATTTGTGGGGCCACTAGCAGTGGAGCCAGGATTTATCCTTCGTGCAAGAATTGTCACTTTGGAGCCCATTCCCTGTGGAGAGATACCTTGCTTGGTGGCCTAGACACAGCAGGGAGGGCCTTGGTCCTGCCTCAAGGGATCTGACAGACTTTGTTGACTCCCCATGGGAGGTCTCACTCTCTCTGAGGAGTGGATGGCAGGTGTTGTGGGGAGAAGGTATAAGGAGATAGAGGACAGGATAAAAATAAACAGGAATTGGTATGTAAAATAAGACTGTTTCAAAAATAAAAAAAAAAGTAATAAAAGATTCTACTGCATGTACTGGCTTTTTGGGATCCTAGTCTGTTTGGATGCACACCTTCCTAGACCTGGATGGAGGGGCAGGGCCTTGGACTTCCCACAGGGCAGGGCACCCTGCCTTCTCTTAGGACTGGAGAAGGAGGGGGAGGGGAAGTGGGGAGAGAGAGGGGAAATGGGTGGAGGTGAATTTTTAATGAAAAAAAAAAAAGGTAACTATTTTGAAAACAAGTGATAGTTTAAGAAATTAAAATGGTTTTAAGTAGGTAATGAGTTAGAGTAAATAATTGTGGCAAGAGCCAGGTGTTTTAACACATGATTGACTATATTCATTTTTTTATTTTGAAGAACTCTGTTGAATGTATAACATGTTATATATAGTCTCAATCACTACTGCCTAAATCACATGTAAATATTTAAATTTTATAGTTTGCATACCATATATAACCGAAGAGACGCAAGAATATCTTTAGAAATTCTGTTTAATGCTGTACGTACAAAGATTTAATGACAAACTTATTGGGATACTTCATTGGTTTTACTGAGCCTTTGACGTTCAGTATATACGTAAGATACTGAAGTCTAATTGGCCACATTTCCAGGGTGACATAGCCACACCTGGCTAACAGCTGGCAGTGTCTAGTCTAGGAGGTGGAAATGTAAATCCACAGATGTGGCCACTGTCTTCATGGGGTTTATATTCTATATACAAAACAAAAGTGCAAAAATGTGTAGTATGATTTTTAAAAAGTATCATATAAAATTAATATTCATGAATAAGTGGCTTGCATTCAAGTAATTTTTGTTTTACATATGTTTTATGTGCTGTATTTTTCTATGTGGAAGAGTGACTTAACTTTTTAAGGATATACACTCTAAATTCAAACATTTTTGTACTCTTTTTCATTTCCTTCTCTCAGTGCTTGCTGTTCTTCTCATATCTGGATTATATTTTAAATTTGAAGTTAAGCATGATCCAGCAGTGTAATAATCTTTTAAATCAGCTATATCTTGGTTAAAAATTAAAATCAGCTCATATGAAAAAATTGTTATCAAAGAAAATGTCATTGGTTGAAAAAAAACTTAAATATTTTCCATGTGCCTTTTTATTGTAATAATATCTGTAATTTCTTCCGGCATATGTCTACAAAAGCTTCCTCCATAGTATGGTTATTTATATAGATCTTGTTTAGTTTTATTATAGTAGTCTATTTTTAATGAACTCTAATAATTATGCCTTATCTATATAAAGAGGTATTTATGTGTATAGTGCATTGGTTTGAACAACAAGAGTAAAATAAAGCAAGAAAAATATAATGAGAAAAGTTAATAGATGCATGCCTTAATTGATTTCATGTGGCCTTTGCTTAATTGGTGATGTGTTGAGGATGGCTATTTACTGAGGTTTGAAACATGCCAGAAAAGCATAGATTAAATAAAAGTTTCGTGCTCACTTGTTTAGCTAAATGTACATCGTTCCCTGTGTTCCTCTTAAATAAAGTTACCTTAGAATTTCAGACAAGGTTGTGTAGACTCAAGAGTTGCTCTGAGACAATCTACTACAAACAGTAAGTAAGTATTTGAGTAGTTGCAGGCTGACAGGTCTAGGAAGCTCTTTTCATCTGGAAAAGCAATATAGAGGAACAGAGTGGACATTGGCAAGTCTATTGGGAGAACAAAGCAAATTAGCTTCAGTTGGAGACAAAGTGGAAATTTAAGAAGCATGAGCTAATGGAGTCTTAGAATATCACACTTGATCGAAAACATGATATGGTGCCAATATAGTCAATGGTGGGGAAGTGGCACCATGAAAATGACCTTGTTGGAAGTTTCATCTAGCAGAGGTGACAAGATTGGTTTAAAGACACTGCAGGGAAATATCAAGGAGGTTGAGTTGAGAAACTAGACTTAATAATAGATTTGAAAGACTTAACAGGACTTTTTACAATGGGCGAGTACTGCTTTTTTGGCAGAAAAAATGGGAATGAATAAGAGAAAGCTGAGGAAAACAGAGGCATTACTAAGCTTGGATTTAGGGGGGGATTTAGGGATTTTTTTGTGGGTGAGTTAGGTGGCTATAAAAGTAAGGAATGGGACCTCTTCATTGACAACACCTACAAGGGTAGGATATGATTGTGAAGGTGCTTTCTGTTGAGTTTTCTGTTGTCCACCATAAAATATAGGACAGTTTCATTTTTATTATTATTCCTAGAACTCATACCTGAAAGAAAAAGTCAATTGTAAGTTGGTTGAAAAATTACTAAGTGAACTATGGCAATGCTTCCATCCCATCTCTGAAAGCTACATATTTAGGTTTGAATTATTTAGGAAGTTATGAAACAAAACAGGAATTATGTTTGCTTTATTTTGACATATGGTTTACATTTTGAAAACGTTGTCCTAGGATGGCATTGCATGAAATTATGATTCTAAAATTGGGCATGACCCAAGGAAAATCATACAATTCAGAACAGTGATAGACTTTATAAGTCATGTTATTACATAAATTAAAAAAACATATTTTATTTTTAGTAACTATCAGGTTCAAAGTCTGTTGAGAACATTAATTATAAAGAACATAAGAAAAAAGAAAAACTGTCCTAGTAGATAAGCTTGCTGTCCATTTGGTAAAATGGTCATCAAATAACCTAGCACAATATGTAAATATAAACTCATATACAAATATGTATGTAACTATAATTTTGTAAGTTCTAGCTATTGGTTACATTTGTCCCCTAAAAATCACATATGCAAGCTCTATCTTCTAGCGTCCTGGGGCATAATGTTATTCAAAAATAGGCTTTTGATGAATGTTCAGAAAGGTTGGACTGAGGTATGGTGGACCTTAATTTAAAATGGTGACTGCTCTTGTGAAAAGGGGACATTTGAACATACAAAGGCAAGTATCATTGAAGATGAAGGCAGAGATCAGGGTGAAGCTAAGGAATGTCCAAGAGCTCTTGTAAAGTAGCCAAAACTGAACTACCTCACTACCTTCAGAAGGCATTAACTCTGCTGACCCCTGGACCTCAGACTGGTTATCTATAATGGCTCAACAATATATTCTGTGGCTTAAACATCACAGATTGCGATACCTTGTTCCAGAAATTCTAAGAAGCTGATACAGTGATAGAGAAGGAAGGATATGGAAAATACAGGAAGCAAATATGGTAATAAAGGCTTATGTCACAGGTCCAAAGGGCCATTTCATCAGACTGAAATCTTCAGAATGAGAACAAAGCAGCCTGGAAGTCATAGAGAATACAAAAAGTAAAGAGTATGTACAAAGTCTCTGAGATAAGAACGGACTTGGCCTATGTATGGAAGAGAACTGTCTTGTATCCTCAATACAGTAAGGAAATATCACTGTATTCTAAGTTAGGGTAACGTAATACAATTTACAATCGAAATGTGTTTTAGTTACTAGGTAGTGAGTGGTGTATGCAAAAAATAATTAGAAAAAGTTAGCCACAGGCCAAGCATGAGACACAAGCTAGACTGAGAAGAGTAGATTGCAGATCAGTTGAGCAATTATTTAATGATGAGGGGTAGAGGAAGGATGTCAAGTTTTGTAAGTTCAGTCTTATGTTTTAATTTAAAACTCTGAGTGTGAGGTACTATTTAATAGAAATATGTAAAGAGATACACTATGGGAAAAACAAAAACAAAAGAATAATAAGTGAATAATTCAGTATTGGACAGATTGAATTGTACGTGTGTGATAATCAAAGTTAGACACACTATTGGGCTGTTGCTACCTCAAGGAAAGTTATGGGGAGAAGCTGGGGCAATGGAAGTCAACAGTCATAAGGAATTGCCAACACAGCTTCAATTAGCAGTCTCTAACTCCTGCAAGTGTTAATCACTAACTCCATTCTTTGGTGAGATTCCAAGGGAATGCTTTTTTAAGTTGCACTGACAATAAGTTTTCAAGGTCCTGTGTAGCAAACAGGAAGGCACAGACACGGCAGTGACATGGTGTCAAATGCACAGAAACAAAGTTAAGAGGTTTGGAGTCTACTTTTAGCTTTGACACTAATTAGCTCAATCACGTCTCAGGATAATGAGTATGCAATATCTGATGAACTCTAAGATACCTATTAGTTTCAAAGTTTGATGACTCTCTAGTAATTGAGCTTTTGGGTACCTAGTCTAATAATATTCTTTTACAGGAGCAAAAGGAGTTATGTATGAAGGTCCTTTTTAAAACCTTGTATAACACAGTTTAAAGAAGCTTACATGATAATTATTAGAAATGAAAGATAGTGTGCCATGTTCATATGATGTGGTGCTTGGTTGCTTAAAATCTATTCCTATAAACTCCCTTCATGTCTTTGGCTTTGCTCCTCATGGTTCCAGTTATATGTGATTAAGCCAGTTTCAAAATGTTAATGGAAATATCTAGAAATGACCCATACCTTTTAAGTTGTCATTCTGAATAATTCTGAGGAGACTTCTAAAAATCTCTTGCTGTTCCCTGTGTCTCTTCATCCAGTGTACTCATGATGTTTATGCAACATGTCCACAGAGATAGAAGAAAAGAGAGAGAATCACATCTACCTAATTTTACCACATTATTTTACAATTGTTTTTCTACTTTATTGCTAACCTCTTGTGTGTTTTTTATAAGTTGTTAATATATCATAGATATACTGGAAAACCAACAAATATATATGGTTCTGTGCTGGCCACAATTTCAGGCTTCTACTGAAACCTTTGATCATGTCTCTTGAGGATATGAACAATTTCTCTCTCTCTCTCTCTTTCTCTCTCTCTCTCTCTCTCTCTCTCTCTCTCTCTGTGTGTGTGTGTGTGTGTGTGTGTGTGGCAGAAAAGTTGAGAAAAGTTGCCCCAAAATGAAGAATGAAGATAGAAATAGCTCATCTTCTATAAATGTACATATGTGTAAAATCCCAAGAGTAGGAAGAATGAAATTCTGGTTAATTACTAGGAAAGAGGAGGAAACAGAAAGGGATGATTCACAAGGGAGATGAATCACTAGGGAGATGGTCAGGAGGGTCCCCTTTAATAAGGAAGTAGGATTGCAGACAAGCCTGGGCTGACCAGTGAAGCCTTGTGTTAAAACGAAAGGTTCAATTTTATAATAAAAGTTAGGTTTGTTCTTTACAAGGTTTATACATTATTCCTTATATGTTTATATTTACATCAATTTTATTTCTCCATACATGAGTTAAAAGTTTCATTTTTCATTTTAAATTGTGGAGGCCAAAGAAATTTTCATTTTAACTTTATGAATATTTTAATACCACATCATTAATTTCCTAAGGTTGCAGACGGTGTAGTGTACATTAACTCTGTTTCCACTTTTCCCTTTTTGAATGTTTCCTTCAGCTTTATTTAACCAGCTATGACACATGTGGTTTAGTTGTTCTGTGCAATATCACGTTCAATATCTATTTCAAATAAATACCATTCTAAAAGGGGCACTTAGGATTCCAGTAGCAAATCTGAGTTCCCTAAATATTCAGACCTTCCTCCAGTACTCAGAGCTGGTCAAAAGAAGAGATCAAATTTGAAACTCAAATGCAATACTTGAGACCATGTGCTAGCTATGCCGTGATTGACATATATATTGGCATAAATTTCACCTCAACCTTTTTTCAAACCTACTTACAAAGTGGGACGCTCATTCAGTTAGCATATAGTCTAAATATACTGAACATAGTGTTCATGTACTTTGCACATAAGTGGTGTGAAAATTTCAGAAAATACACAGTAAGTGAAAGAAATATCTATCTTTAGGAGATAAGGGGATGGTTTAGTGGGTAACATTCTTGCCTTACAATCCCGACAACCTGTGTTGGATTCCCAGAACTTGTGCAAAAGCCAGATTCAATAGTGCAAGGGTCGGCAATTCTAGGACATCACTATTTGGAAATTGGAGACTGAGAGAGGACAATGTTAGAAGCTCACATATCAGTGAAAATACCCCATGAAAACAAGGTCGAAAGATATCCTAATATCCTCTGATAACATATATGTATTGGTACGTAGAGGCCATATGTTCAGTACCTTACACAGAAACAAGCAGACAAACACACACTTTCATGTATGCACACATATGACAACTTTAGGAAGTGCATTGTGTTCTAGCCACAGACAAATGACTTTTACTTGGTGTTTAGGTTCTGCTTTACCCAAGTATCTTTTAGCCATGAGGATGCTGTTACTTTCTATGTATGCTGCTGTCAATGTTAAATGGAAGATTTTGCCATATTTATGAGTGTAGCTTTTCACTATTATGGGATAAAGAATACATTCATTGATTTCCTAAAGAAAAGAACCTTGAAAACAACTTCAAGGAAAGCACTGCAATGTATTTAGCAAAAAGTCCATAATGTAGCTTTATTGTCATTAAATATTTACATCATTCCTTCTTATTTTCTCAAGTCTGTTGTCCCTGTTCTTCACCTTAACATTTTTGTGCTATATTTGAAGGATGAGCCAGAAGCATGGAAAGCTGTTGTTTTCGAATTTTATTAATGTTTTCCAACTCATCTCCCTGTTTGCCTGCTGACAGCCTGCCAAATCACCCTCCAGTGAATTGTAACAAGATTGGGGTAGCAATCACAGGACCCAAAATGAGTTGCAGATAATTAGTAGATCGGATCT
Source organism: Myodes glareolus (assembly GCF_982192425.1). NCBI lineage: Eukaryota > Metazoa > Chordata > Mammalia > Rodentia > Cricetidae > Myodes > Myodes glareolus. The sequence goes on from NC_142040.1 coordinate 55,752,456, forward strand.
TTGTCACAGCAGATAGCTGCTACCCACACATCTCTATTTTTAAGCCCATGTGTCATACAATGTGTGTGCATCGTCGTCCCCAGTGTGAGCCACACACCTTAGCATTGCATATAATACAACTGAGCTGAGAGAGAAATTCCGTTATTTTTTCATTTCGTATTGCGGCTGGTTTTCCATGTAAGGTGTACGTATTTGACAAACAACTGAAACCACCCTTGACTTGTAAAGAGCACTAGAGGGAGGGGGAGTTTCCTATTTCTCTGCTAAGTGAAGTAACTGAGCCAGCACAGACTGTTTTCTAATAAATGCAGGAAACAAAAAAAATCTCCTTAGATGATCAAATTCGCTTTCATGCTAATTAGCTCTGACTAATTTGATTGGCAAGCATAGCAGGTCAGGAGATTAGCTTTTGAGTGTTACAAAATAGGAAAGCCTTTTTTTTTTTCAGTGTGAAGATAGGAAGTGATAAGTTGAGGGAGAATGTAAAATCCGATTCTAGGATGTTGAAAAGGCTAAGGGCTAAGGTTATCTGCTAATAGACTTTCAAGGGAGTCAACCAGAGGTTCATAGGTAGAAAATTATCATCCAGTAATCTGTTACTTTTAAAATATTATCGAATGCTTCAGCCTCCACTCCTCTGCTTGTTTTACTTAATTTCTCCCTTAGTTCTATAGCCCATAGATAGAATGCTTAAGAAGTCAGATAGGAGATTATCCGTGTGCTAGTGTGTGCTTCAACATGAAAGAATATTTACTAAACTTTGTAGCATGAGTCACTGTGTTGGTACACTCTTGCATTGGGAGGAAGCAGATTGAAGACGAAAAGATCAAAAGCTCCAGCGCATCCTCAGTTACATAGTGAGCTGGAGGCCAGCCTAGGATCCTGGAGACTGTGTGTAAAGGCAAAAAGTCATAGGTTTGGTGGCTGGTGCCTCAAATGTAACTCATGTAGGAATTGTCCAATGAGTGGACTGAGTGTGTAACTGAAATAAAAACTGGCATGTTCGAAAGAGTTGGGTCATCAACCTTATTTTTTTTTTTAATGAGAAGACTCATGCTTTTTATAAATAAAGTTTATTTGGAAAAGGCATATAAACTTTTTAAAATGTAGATTCCTTGTCAGTAAAATGGGAACAGAGGGCTTTTTTAGCTAACCTGCTTTTTGTTGTCTATAACAAGATTGACTTAAGAATAATCCTATGAGGTTTCAAACATGTTCTAAGTATTTAAGATATTATTGATATCACTGAAACATTGATACTTTGGGAATGAAGCCATATTTTAAGTCAGATTTAATATTTTAAACATGAATGGGTACAAACTATATTAAATATGAATGGTTCTAAGTTTTTAAAAATTGGCAATAAACAAGTCATATAGTAACTCTTATCTTCAGAGACATAATAATTCAGTGAGTCAAAAATTCAATAATATGTAAACACGTAAACATTGCAAAGTGAGGGAGAAAAGAATATTTTTATTTTATGTGTACATGTGTGTGTTAAGTGTACTTATGTATGCGGCTCATGTATGCAAATGAACACAGAAGATAGAAGAAGGAACTGGATTTAGGAGAACTTGTTAGCTACCCTAATTAAGCCTAGTTTCCATAAGAGCAGCAAGTACTCTTAACTGTTGAGCCATCTCTTGAGTCAAGACAAAGTGATTAAAAAACTGTGAAATATGGAGAATAGTTTTAAGAAGGCCATGGTCATGGTTTATGCAATGGGTAATGGTAAAATTTTGTGCAAGGATACCAGCTCTTAATAAAATATTAATTTTAGAAGAATTGTCTTTTATTACTGAATTAGAGCCATAGGCATCAATTTTCAACATTTTTTTTTTTTTTTTTTAGTAAACTGGCAGCTGTTTGGAACATAAACTTCTTTCTAACTCCTTTAGTTTCTATTTGGAATGTTGATTTTAATTAATTCATCTCATCATTCCATTTTCTTTGACAGATACAAAAAATATTAATCTATCAAAATAAAAGAAATGCACTTATTTATAGGAATATTATTGTAACGTAAATACAAACATGCAACATATTTTAGAAGGGTGACTATTATCCAAAATAACACCACATGCTTGAAAAATATGAGAAAATAGCACAAGGTTAGGTTCATCCACACGCACAAGCTGGATGTTTTATCAGACAATGACATGTCAAGAAAGCATTAAAAACAGTGGGACAGACAAAATATGTGGTGCCACTCTGAACATAGAGTCTTAGACATGAGTGGTTGGTTGCTTGATGTTCGCAGGAGATCTCTCCAGGTTGCAGAACCTTCCCAGAGCAGTGAAGACACTTCCATCTCCATTCATCTTTCCGGAGGTCTTTTAGACCAGTACCAAATTAGCTCTTCACAGGCCAATACAGAAGCAGTATTATAACTGAGTTTTTGACTTCATGCATTGCATGTTTGTACAACTACAGCTTTCACCCATGGCTATGAAGCAGGAGGTTCAGTTGAAGAGGTTCTTTCCTGAGTGTTTGGGAAGATCCACTGTTCTCATCTTCCAGGGGTTAGAGGGAAGGCCTGAGTTGTGTGGCAGTTGAGTTGTATGGGAGGAAACGAAGGGCTGTTTAGTCATAAAAAGAACTGGAATCATACATGGCCCACTGAACAGATAAAGAATAAGAAGGCATTTCCTACAAGTTGGTAACGGATCTTATTCAATCTACTCAGAAAATCTCGTAACCTTCACTAACCACAGGAAAATGTAGCAGGCCACAAAGTCTTTATTATTAGTTCAGGGGGCTGAGTGGGTGTTATCCTAAGTTTAACTGTGCCCAAACTTTGGCCAGTCAAACCTGAGTGATCCCAAAATTGTTCATAACCCAGTTCCCGCTTAGTGAATTAATTTGTGAAGAAAATTTTAAAGGCAATGAAAATCTATAGAATTTTACTTAAAACAAAAAGATGAAGTCATCTTTAGAAGAAGCTCTCAAGCAAGTTAATGTCAAACAAATCAATAGATTGTACTATGTCTTATTTTATAGGACAATTAGATTTTCCTCAAATCTTAATAATTACCTTAGTTAATTCGATTTTCCTGGTGATGGATTGTTTACTCTTTCAGTGGTGAAAGGTCTCTCACATAAACATGCTAATTCATACCAGTAACAATTGTGGAGTAAAGTCAAGCACATAGTTCTTTGAAATAGTAGACACAGTTAGATCAGATGTTTTGGTTTCTATGTTCTTAAGGGGTACATACAACCACCCATTCCTAGTCCTGACATATAGATTCTTTCTGGACTGTGAAGGACAAGTTGAATACAAAGTTACTTTTAATTATTCTGTAAGCCATAAGTGTCAGTTCTGGAGTCCCCTATCTGTAATTCAAGCACATTTGTACTGCACACAGACACACTAATTTGCTTATGCAGCGTATATGGTTACTCTTTGTGGCCAAGTAATTGCAAAAAAAGATGTATATGCATAACAGTTAGTAAAGCCAGAGTGCACATATTTGAAGGAGACTTGGAAGGGAACTATGGAAGGACTTGAATGGGTAAAAAAGAAGTCAGAAATGTTTCAATTTTATTATGATCTCAAAAATTAAACTGAGTGAAGAATTAAATGTTTTATTTCACATGAACTTACCATTATCTACCTGGAAGAATAAGCATCTCATTACCTGACTCTTTGCACAAAATATTTACAAATATTATCTTATACTATGACCTTGCCTAGAAGTTCATGAGGACTTTTAGTCACCAAGAAACTTCATAGTGTTAACAAAGGGCATCTATCGATGTTTGAAACATTCCTGAGGTTCAGCATATTTTCAAGTCTTCATTCTCCAGAATTGCATCAGCTTTCAGTGCTGCTTTCCCAAAATCTTATTTTATACAGCCGAACACTGAATATAATTAAAAACCTTTTCACTGAGTAATTTTAAGCGTGGCACAACCAAAGATCTAATTTCAACCCCCACCTCATACTTGAAGGGTAATATGTAAAATATTCTTTATTCTAGGAAGTTATTCTATATAAATGGAATTTTAAATCCAAAAATACACAAAATTTGCTTAAAAATTTTTTATATTCATATTGTGTTTATATTAAGGACATAAAATAATTCTAAATAATCAAATATTGGTATATTCATATCATCTTTATGACATAATTGTTATGAATTATGGAGCATAGTGTATACATAACAAAATATTCCATTATAATTGTGAAGAGGAGAATAATATTTAAAAATATTATATTTTATGCAGAAGAATGTTTTAGAATATAATTAATGTCTACTTTTCTTTCTCAGTAACTATTTGACCCTTCATCACTAATACAAGACCACAACTAAAGGTAGATATGGCAGGGAGATAATGGCAGGTTCACTTGACAGCAAAAATGTTTAATTCTTCATTCTGAGGTCATAATATAATTTCAACATCTCTGCCTTCTCTTTTCCCCATCCAAACCCTCCCACATATCTCTTCCCACTCTCCTTCAAATTCATGCACTCTGGTTTTATTATCTGTTATTTCATGCATATATGCTTGTATACGTACATGTATTCCTAAATAAAACCTGTTCAGTCCATATAATATCACAGAGTCTTCCTGACATGATTGCACGGACATGAGCTATACACAGATGACACCAATGGACATTCCAAACAGGACATGGATGAAGAAAATCCCACAAGGCCTCAGTCCTAAACAAAGAACTATACGCAACTAAGGAAAGCTTGGAGCAGGGGAGGTGGGCCTCCCTTGGGAAAAGCACACTGATTGGAATGGTGAGCTCCAAAAATGTGCACACAAGTAACATTATGTGATAGAATTTTAAAGTTCACCTACAAAATGATAATAGTCAATACAAGCACTTTTGTTTCATAACAAATAGAGATTGAAGGAGTGTATGTCGTCTGTCTATCTATCTATCTATCTATCTATCTATCTATCTATCTATCTATCTATCTATCTATCTACCTATCTACCTGTCTGTCTGTATATATGTATGTATTTAGAGTTATTGATGATCTTCTTTTTGTGGTTAGTTAAATTCAATGTTGCAGATTCCATAGACAGGTAGGTCTAAGTGTATGTAAGTGTATGTGCCTCACTGAGGAAGAAGAGCGGAAGCAGAAAGTGACTTCCTGTCCTGTGTGGTAGGAAAATCACTGTGGCACTGTGCAGAGTCATCAGCCAGCCTAGGGTGTGAATGGAGAGTGAATACATGCTTAGGTGGCAACTTAGCAACAGGACATGAGATAATTGCACAGGAGAAATGTCTGTGTGGATGTTTATGACAAAAGAAGCTCAGAAGTAGGCCCATCAGGAAGAGCTCAAGGCGGACACTGCTGAGACCTCCCACTGACAGCCAACCTGGGTGCAAACCAAAAGCCTCCCACTATGACCTCATAGCACACAGAGAGACAGAGAGGAGAAAAAACAACAAAAGAAGACAGGAGCAGAAATACTGAGTGAACTGAAGCACAGAAGACTAAATTAGACGCGAATTACATCAGTCACCTTAAAATGGAAAACTCTAGCTTGCTTTCCACTGCAAGTATGAGCATGGGGATTTGTGAAGAAGCCCAGTAATCAAGAAATACTTTCACATCTGTACTTTTAAATGGTGTCATTAAATTTTAAATCGCATATGTTTTATATACATGTTAAAAAGCAAGTCTATTTACACCAATGTGAAGGTCAGTAATCTCGGTGAGATTCTGGATGACTCTTAGGTTTTCCATTAGTATGAGTTCCCTAGGTAGGCTCAAACAAACGTGTGTCGGCTTTGCCACAAGAAGGGAAGTTTAGTGTCAGGACAGATGTATTTGTGCCTTCGCTCTCTCTGTGCTCACTGAAGCTTGTTAATCTAAATCCATTCCACCTTCAAGTGTTAATGAATTAATAAGTCATTTCGAGGTGAACTACTTTCAAAATTGCTGAAGTCACACCTCTAGCTGTGTTCTTACCCTATCTGTTGGAAGGGAGGGCCTGGCCATCCTTTGCTGTAACCTAACGTCAGAAAAAAAGAAAATAAATGTTTGTTATCTGCCCAGGTTCTTATAATAGCAAGTCAACAGAAATGCTCGTATTTTAATATGTGAGATCTTTGAATTTTATACATGAGAAATTGGTAGAACGTAGTTTAGCCCTGCATAACATCACATAGAGTTAAAAACTACCTCGGTCCACATCCAAACATTTTTCTACATGTTGGTACATAGCTTTAACTCTCCTCACTAAAGTGTGACTTGAAAAGAGTATAATCCAAGCGAAGCTGTGAACTGCGGATGAGGCGCTCACAGTGAACTGTGGTTACAATGGCACGTGAATGCTCACATTTCCTGTAATGCAAGGCTTACACCTGACTGTGATGCTAGGAAAAATATATTGGACTTAAAGAATTCCGATTAATCAGAACTTTAGTTTTTGAAATGCTAATGCTTATACCTAACTGTGATGTCAGGAAAGACATATTTGACATGAAGAATTCCAACTAGTGAGAAATTCGGCTTTGAAAATGATTGATTACACAGTGGTATCACTTATTCATATGAGCAAGCATTCTTGTGACTAAGTTTCCATACTCCTCACAAGGATAAGGAAACAGGGAATGAGAATAATAACTTAATTTTTGTTTTTCCCCTTAGGCTTGTGTTAAAGCTTTCTCTTAGAATTGTCAGAAAATAATGGTTTGGGCTCCGTCCTATTTCTTCTGTGATAATTCTTACAAGATACTTTTTCATTCTTATTACACTCTTCCATTAGTATTGGCTATAAAATGAATGTGGTATTTTATTGTAATCACATATATAAGATGAAATTAATGAACATTAAATCCATGAAATTGTGGTGGGGTTAAAATATCAAATCATTAAAAAATGCTACATCTCTTAGAGATGAGCAACAAGGTTTATAGAATAGGTTTTAAACATCAAATAACAAAAATTTGAGTTATCCTGGCTATAACGGTTAACTACAGAGAAGAAATTTTCCAAACATGGTACAAACAGAAATTTGTTATAGTTTGAGTCTGTATTAGTCTATGAGGTGTAGAATAATTAATATAAACCCAGAAACAGATATTGGGGTTAAACCTGATGGTCAGAAAAGCAAAACAGCCAGCCACTGGCTCTTACCTCTAGTCCTGTTCTAAATGGAGATCCTGCTCTCAGAAATCCTCAGAATGAGACTGACTGAGAGCTGTCTCCTTTAGTTATATATTCCTCTCTAGTGTTGGGATTAAAAGCATGCACCACTACCGCCCAGTTTCTATTTTTCTCTTTCCATGTCTACTTCTATGAGTTTTTTAAAACTGTTTTTATTGAGCTATATATTTTTCTCCACTCCCCTCCTTTCCTCTCCTCTACCCTTCTACCCTCTCCCATGCTCCCCATGCTCCCAATTTTCTCAGGAGATCTTGTCTTTTTTTTTTCTTCCCATGTGTATTAGATCTATGTATGTCTCTCTTAGGCTTTTTTTTTTTTGTGGTGTGGGTTCTCTGGGGTTGTGAATTGTAGGCTGTTTTTTTCTTTGCTTTATGTCTAAAAGCCACTTATTAGTGAGTACACAGTATATTTGTCTTTCTGGGTCTGGATTATCTCACTAAATATGATGTTTTATAGATCCATCCATTTGTCCACAAACCTGGAAACAACCTAAGTGCACCTCAACCAAAGAATGAATAAGAAAAATGTGGTACATTTACACAATGGAGTACTACACAGTGGAAAAAAAATAATGACATTGCCCAGTTTCTATGGCAAACTAGTGTGGTTACTGGGATTACAAGAGTATGTAACCACTGCCTGGTTGTAAGGCTGACCAGGGCAGTTGTTTTGCTTTTTGGACTTTCAGCAAGCTTAAAACAAATGAAATTAAAACAAATGAAATATCACTATAATGAGGATGTTGGGATGGGATTAGCACTTGAATATGCATAGACTAGAAAACAGAGCGTGTCCTCCATTTTTGTGGACTTCATCCAGTACATTGAAAAGAATGAAGAGAATAGAACAAAAAATGGGACAACTGTGTGGTTTAAGGTTGTATAACCCAAAAAAAAAAATTGTCTTGACTTTAGACTCAGTTTCACACAAGGATTATTTATATGGCTTTCTTTCTTCCCAGATCTTTGTACTCAAAATGAACCTACATTATCACATCTCTTGCTTCTCTAGCTTGAAAGTCTTGGGTCTCATCTTCTGTAATTGAATGACTCAATTCTTTGTAACTTTTCTGTATATCATTCTTGCATATTTTTTCGCTATCTATCCACTTATACATTTATCTATCTATCTATCTATCATCTATCAATCTGTCCATCATCTTTCTCTCCATATCTATCTGTTAATTATCTAGTGTTTACTCATGTAACCCCCATTGCTTCTATTTCTCTGACCAACATTGGTTAATACATTAGCAATGTAAATGTGTCATCTCTTAAACCAATAAACAAACGACAAGAAAACACAAATCACACTGAAACAAGCAAATCCTTGAATTATTAAGAACTTCTCAAGGAAATACTGACTTTAACAGGATTACATAAGGATCTGGGAGTTCTAACTCCTTTTGCTATAGCCACCTAAAAAGGTAGAAAAGTGGAAAATCAGTCAAACCTCCCCTATCCATGTCTCCAAGAGAACGGGAAAAAACATTTATCCTGGAATATGGAAGAATCAGCAAAGTGAAAATCTGAACAAAAGTCTTCTTACAGGATGTAGAAACCACAAGATGTACAAATTCTGATCAATTTCTAAAACTTCAAAATGGATAAGATTTAGTGAAAATATCTGGGAACTATGCTCTTAAGAGGAATGCACAGTTATAGGTTTCATTCCTGGAAGCTCACCAGGTCCTCCAGTTGAAAATTCGGGAAATGTTGTTCTCAAGATGTCAAGGAAGAAGAAAGAATAACCACTGGTGAACAGACACATAACTTTGTCTGCTACAACATATTTTACATGGGATTTTTGCAAAATCTCTATCTCACCAACATTAAGCCAATTTTTCATATTTTTAATTTATCAGCTCCTTCTGGTCTGCCTGAATCTTTGAATGTTGGGAGAAAGCCTCAAAAGAAAAATAAAACAACAAAGTGAAAGTCATATCTGGAAGCACATTCCCATAAAAGAAAGATTTTTGAGCCTAAGATTATAGAATGTTTTCTCTTTCTACAAGTTAGCATCACATCAACAGGAACTCAGTAGGATAATGGAAGATTACAGTTCAGAGACCTTCAAAGTGTATACTTTCTCTGAGAAAGAACTTTTGGATGAATTCAAAATCAAGAAGGAAGAAAAATGAAAGTGAACGCAGAGAACCAAGTCTGCAAAGATGCTGAGAATAAATGGCCTTAAATATGACATTTATACCACATATGTAGAGTTCAAAGAATAACGACAGAAAAGGAGGAGGAAAATGCAAGTTTCAAATAGAGGTGAAAGGTCCGTGGAATGACATCTTTTAAGCAACCTGTAACTATGGGGAATGTAAACTTAAGGCAGCTGTGTTTGTTTGCACTGGGACTACACAAGATTGGACAGCCTAACAATCAGCTATGGATGGGGAAATACTGATTTGATCATGCTACATACCAATAAAATTATTGACAGCAAACATATTTGGAGGGAAGAAATGGCATAATATTCTCTTTTCATCCACTGGCGAGCCCACTAGGTTCCTTAATATACTTTCAAACTAAGATTCACACAGCTGTCCTTAGTTAAACTCAGTGGTTCACATGTACACATAAGGGATTTGTAAGGAAGAGATGAATTGGAAGTGGAGGAGAGAGATAAGAGAAAGCGTGACTACCCCAGTCATCCCAACAAACATATAAATGGAATCCAACATACTTGTAAATGACAATGTCATATCATGAAGTGAACAGTTTGGACAGCCCTACTAGGCCCTAGATTTATAAAGAATTAAAAAAATTCAGGTGAAAGACCTGTTTTTCACATTTCATAATATCTAATACATAGTTGTTGACAAAACAAACAAAGCTCTAAGGTACTGTAAGAGGAAAAACCCTAAAAAGAATTAGTAATAACTAAGAAACAAAACAGAAAGATAATAAAAGATGAAGTTGAGATTATTCACTCAGGAATTGTAAACATCTATGATTTATGAGTGAGGAATGCTAGATTATAAAAGTTCCCATGCACTGTCAGAACACGGTCCAAGAATAGAGTCATATGAGGAGAATTCTAAACGCTTGTTAGAAAGCTCCAAGAAATCAAGAAAAGGTTCTTGTGACCTCAGTTTCTTCAAAAACACAGAATTGTTCTTGGAATATGCTTTTGTTTTCATTCCTGATATAGCAGATACATGTGAGTTTAGAGTATTAATTACAACTGACTATTGTTATTTATAAATATATCTCTTTGGAAAAACATGTACAGTTTTTCCTTGTGATGGTGAAGTATATTCTTGAACTCACAAGAGCTTTACTTAGGTGACATTCCCTCACCCCAGGGTATAAATTGTCTGATTCTCTGAATAAAGTTGACGATTGCAGAAAACTTTAGTCTGCCTCATTTGTACACTCCATTCTCCCAGGTTCTGCTACCTTTAGAGTGGTGAAACCATGCATAAATCACTTGCTAAGCAATGTGAATCGAAACAGTGAAACTGCAAAAAAAATTAAAAACACCAAATAGAGTCCCCAAAATATAACAAAAGTACATAAGGAATGTGTGGAAACTACCAATCTCGTGACTCAAAAAAGGATGATCCAAAAAAAAAAAAGAATCGCAAGATAGATCAAAACCAACTTCCCAAGCTGATATATAAGAAGAAAAGGAAAACAGTTAAATGAAAACAGGCTATCATATTAAATAATTGCTATTTGAAAGTTCAGTTAGATTTGTAAGTAACGTGTGTTTGAGGGTTTTAGCTAACATCTTCAGACATAGTTGCTAACAGAGAAGGAAAATAAAGTACAATGACATTAAATGGTCACTTTAGAATGGGAAAATGATTATTAAAGTAAGTGCAAATTGGAGAAAACAGTAATAAGCCTATGATTAGACTACATCCTATTCAGGTTAGAAGTAATAATATAAATGCAGCTAAAATGATAAATACGGTTAGAGTGAAATGACTTGTCAGACAGAAGCAAAGTTTCTGCCCATTTGATAGAGTTTGAATGAAAGCAAAGGGGATAGAGAAAGATGTACTATTTCACCAGGATTAAAATAAGTCAGAAGTAGCTTATTAACTTCGGATGGAAAAATATTCAGACTAAGGAAATTTACCTGCCTCAAAGAGATGACAAAGAGTAAGTTATTGAAGAAGCTGAGGTTGTCCTTAAAATCATAGCCTCAGTCACATTAGCATGGCCTGTAAGGCCAGAACTGATAGAATGCTACAGAATAGTAGTTAATCCACTATTATAATTTGAAACTCATCATTTTCACCCATCAGTAACTTATAGAATAAAAGGGCTGAATGATGTGGAAAGTCCTTCTGTATATGTGTTGCTTTTATTGATTAATGAATAAAGAAGCTGCTTTGACCAGTGATAGGGCAGAGGAAAGCAAGAGAGGGAAACTAATCTCAATGTTGGGGAAAAAGAAGGCAGAGTCAGTAAGATACCATGTAGCTGCTGCCAGAGGAGACAGATGCCAGAATCTTGCCAGTAAGCCAGGACCTCGTGGTGATGCACAGGTTAATATAAATGGTTTAATTAAAGATATAATAGTTAGCTAGAAATATGCATAAGTCAATAGGTCAACCCGTGTTGTAATTAATATGGTTTCTGAGTGATTATTTGGGTCAGAGTGGCTGGGGAATGAATAAGCAGCCTCTACCAAGAGCCAAAAATTAGCAGAGAAATTAACAGTAAAAGTAGGTTTTATTTAATTAACTTCCATTGGAAAAGTTATTAAACAATAGTACCTTCAAAAGTCTAAGTGAGACGTTTCCTGATGTGGTTAATATTCAGTTCTGTAAACACATTTTGCTAACTTAAGAGAAATTAAAAACTAGAATATGGTCTCAGATTATCATTGAAATTAAACTACAAAGGAAAGCAGAACAAAATATGAAGAATATTATAATTTAAGTTTCAATCAATCTCTGTAATCAATATGCACATCTAAGAAGATATTTCAGTGGAAAATTTAAGAATACTTTTATTTAAACAAAAATAGTATATATCAATTAGAGCACAGAAGCTGGGGAACCAGGAAGGTCCAAAGGTTATGGCCAGCTGTGGATGAATAAGAAATTTGAGGCCAGCCTGATCTATGTGAAAACTGTAGACCACATAATGAAAAATATGAATAGCAACATTTATGAGGGGCTCCCAAAGAAGCAGTCAGATGGAAATTTATTGTACAGGTGTTTATTTCAGAGAATACTTAAAATCTGCACTGCAAGCTTTCAGTTATAAAGGCAGAGGGAACAAGTCAATGCCAACATAATTTGAGAAGTTAATTCTCAAGATTTTTTTTGATAAAACAATGAATTGAGTGAAAAATAAAGGAAAAAAATGAAGACATGGAAAGTGTTTTAAGACAGATTAATAAATAAATACTTCCAGTTAATTTAGCTAAGATGAAAAGTAAAAAGATTATGCAGATAAGCAATTCTAAAATTGAAAGAATAGTCACACTCTTGTTTTGTTGATATCCAGAGTCTAAGAAAGGATAGATATGTAGACTGATGCAGAGAAATTGTCAAGTGTACATGAGACCCAAGGCATGTTTTGCATTACTAAAAAACAAAAGGATAATAAAAGTAGGGATAATTATGATATATAATAAATATTATATAAAAATTAATTTGATCACTTAATATAATAGAATAAGGAAATATTTTCAAATATGCAAACTAAGAAAAGAAACTGATAATATGATAATCCAAGTAGCCCCACAGACCAAAAATGAATTGAATCGATAATGAAGAAAGGACTAACATAAATTAATTCACTGATCAATTGTATCAAAATTTAAAGAAGATATAATCCTCTCTCTCTCTCTCTCTCTCTCTCTCTCTCTCTCTCTCTCTCTCTCTCTGTGTGTGTGTGTGTGTGTGTCTGCCTTTCTAAAAGCATCAGAGGTAATATCTTTTAATTTTTACTTTCAGTAAAGCTAATAATACCTTATACCCAAACTAAACAAGTATAATATAAAAAAGGAAATCAATAATATTCTATCTTTCATGAACATTAAAACAAATATTCTTATCAAAACCAGGAAAAACACATCTAACAATGTACATAAATATTTCATTTCCATGGTCAAGTAGAAATGATCAAAACTGCCTAAAATTCAGGTTGTGATAAATATTGCTGGTTGGTTTTACTCAAGCATTTACTGAGTTAATAATTGGAAGCTATTAATCCTTTGTATGGTATATGTTTGAAATTATTTTCTCTTGATTTGTGTTTTGCTCCTCATTCTTTTACTTTGCCAGTTGTCTTTCAGTATATTTACTCCATTTTGACATTCCGTTATGCATTTCCTACAGCTGGGCAAAGATAAAGTATTTCCTACTTTATGGAGTGTGGGATTCATACATACATTTTTGAATTTATCTGAAGAAACAAAGGTTCTATTATACTTGAACTTTCTGAAATAGTGCATAGAATTTACTGCATGTATTAAATCATAAGGGCTGTGAATAGCAGAAAAGAAAAAATATATGTAGCTTACAAGCAGTAGGAATGATATGAAAACATAACAAAGCCAGAAAACTAGATACAGCAATCAAACAAAAAGTTTTTCAGGAAATAGATTTAAAAATATTAAAAATAGAACACAAGCAAAATTACATGGATAGCATGAAGGCATTCATTAATCAAAAATATTGAGTTAAATACCATTCATAAAATGCAGTAGTCTATGCATGTCTTATAAATTCAGAAACCAAAACACTGCTATGTAAAAACCATACTTAAAGTTTAAATACATCCATCAAATTGAATGCAAAGCAAAGAAAAATATATAACAGCATATTTTAATCAAAGGAATGCAATGAAGGAATGTTATTCTCTGAAAAAATGGTATTTAAAGCAAATGTTTTCTATGAAGAAAAGAAATATTCCCTATTGATAAAAATAATAGTATGTCAAGGTGCAATGACATTCATGAACCTTTGTGTAGGAACACAGTTACAATATAAGAAAAAAATTATGAAAATCAAGGAGAAATCAACAAATCACAGTATCAAATGCTTTGCAAGCTGTATTAAAAACTAGAAAAATAAACTTTGTGCATAATGTAGTGATAGACAGATTACCTCACCTGCATAAAATTGTGGGCTCAATTTCTAGAAGTATAAAAACAAACTAAATAAGAATAACAAAAGATGACAGGGAAATAGATACTCAAAAGTTCAAAAAATTTATATATACACTACATTGTACCAGCTTCTATGTATGCATATGCGTTATTTTATATACATATATATATACATATATATGAATACAGTAAAATTAACACTTTTCTTCAACCAAATATTCACTGTGCATTAATGTGGAACACAGTTCTGGTTGCTCTTTCAGCAAATCCAAGCTCTTCCTACCATTTCTTGCTTTCTAACTAAATAGAAATAGAGTTATTCAGTTTAAAGAAGAAAACAAAATGAATTTGAGAAGCTGGAAAATTGGAGTCCATTGTAGAAAGCTTTGTGGGTGAAGAAGAGAAACCCAAGCCAGTTGCGGGAAGACATGGTAGAATTGGTATAGCTACTGCTTAAAATTGGAAGGCAGTACATGTTTTCGTGCTAATGAACTAAGGCTAATCGAGGTGAAAGTCAAAAGCCAGGAAAGAAACTATCTATGAAGACACACACCACATTTTACAGTGAATCCCAATGTCATCACTTTGGTTTTTTTTTTTGTTGTTGTTGTTGTTGTTTGTTTGTTTGTTTTTTGGTTTTTTGAGACAGGGTTTATCTGTAACTGTGGAGCCTGTCGTGGAACTAGCTCTTGTAGACCAGGCTGGCCTCAAACTCACAGAGATCTGCCTACCTCTGCCTCCTGAGTGCTGGGATAAGGTATGCACCACCACCCAGCCATTTTACTCTTACAAAGTTTCTGTCACTGATTTTGAATCTTCAGACAATTATTTTTCTTTGGAATACACATAAAGGCCTGGAAATTATTAAAGGCCCATGGAGCAGGAGTTTTTGAGAGAGTAGAGGTAGAAACAGTGCTATAAAAGTTTATATGGGACTGACTGAACAGGAAGGGCTAAATTTGAATGGTGAATACGAAGGCAGGGGAGAGAAAATAATATGTGCATGGTTAAATAGCTATTAAAATCCTTAGAAACAATCACAATGAAACCTAGCTACTATTGTAGAAGTATGTATACTGTATATATGTATTTGTATAAACGTCTGTGTGTATGTATACATATATAAAAGTACTTAAATGTAGTTACCATGTAACAGGAGAACAATGTGAATACTAGGCAATGCATCATGTGATAACAGATGGAAGGCCCAGTGATAGGAATGAGTTTCCCCTTTTGGAGTTGTGAGCTGGTGAAGTGTCATATACTTGGAAACATTTGAAGCTATTGACTGCGGTATTAACATCTGAAATGTTAGCTGCTGAGGTTGGCAACTGGTATCTTCACTGAATTACTTTTGTGGGAGATGAGGACAAATACAAGGGGTAGAAGGACTAAAGAACCGAGGGGAAATGATGATAAAGAAGGAGGAGTGGTAGGAGGTGGTAGGGGAGGAGATCAATGAAACTGATAGTGATATAATCTACAACAGTTCACCCTGATTAAGCTCCGATTGTTGAAATCTCAGGCATGGAACTCTACAGAAGCAGGCTAACAAAGCTGTCATGAGTCTACTCAATGAAGAATTACACTGATGGGGCCTATTTATGTCTAACTTTATATTGCCTGTTTAACTTTAATGTACCTCCCACACCTTTTCTGGTGACAGAAAGGATTTTAAACTTGTAGTTTGAAATAAAATAAAGTTTAAGAAAAAGAAAAGACTAACCTTTTCCATTTGACCAGTAGGTGTTAAAATTATCCCAGAGCTATAGTTAGACTTCTCTTGAAGTCTTTCAGAGATGGACAATGAAGTAGAAAGTGTAAGGAAAAAAATAGAAAGGTTACATCACTTAAAAGGGAATTTGAGTTGAAAGTAGATTGAGATACAAACAGTTGACTGTAGAGTCATTGCCATTGCTGCCACCTGAGAGACTGTAGATGACATCTCAACACATAGAAGAGCATTTCGATCATTCAAATGAGAGGAATGAGTGTGACAATACAGGTGAAGATGCCCCAGAAAATATTAGGACCTTTCCTGGAGATATTTTAGATCATAAGTACAATTAATACATGTTAATACAAATTTAAAAACCAGTATTGCAAAAATGTCTAAATGATAAAGTGCCGTCATTGATTGAAATGTAGAAAAAAAGGTAAAAATTCACCTAAGCCTAAAAGCACACTCATTCTGATAAACTCTGCTTGGTAAGTATTTTACAAAGATAGATAACATGTAAATTCTCAATATAATTCTAAATCACACTGAGTAAAGCATCGTTTGCTATTTATTTCCCTATGTATTTGAAGAGGCTTTTAAGATAAACTTTCAAATTATCCCGGATGCCTTACACAGACTAGATATAGTAGGGAGCATCTTGCAACTTCTCAAAGAAATGTGCCTTACCCTCTCTGAGAAGTGGATGGGGGTTGGGGTGGGTGGTGAGTGGAAGGAATGGGAGGTGGGAAGGGAGTGGGAACTGGGATTGATATGTAAAATGTAAAATACATAGTTTGTTTTTTTTTTTTAATATATTTTTTTAGAAAAGTAAAAAAAAAGAAAAAAAGAAAATCGTTAAGGATTAGGAGAGGGGAACATTAAAGATCATGGAACAATTAGTTTTTTCCACTAAATTATTGAGATACTGCTGTGTTTCTTCAGTTTGTAGGTGCTTTCATATGGCCACATACCACCGTGCAAGCTACATTGTGTGTAATAAAGTCATTTAAGTTCTTTGTGAAGTAAAGATGATGTTATTTCATATTCTTGGAGGATAAGTACGTCAGAAAATCTAGATTGACTGCATTTAACTCACAGGAACTTGGTGTGGGAAGTTCTTTTTTATGTGTGTTGCTTTTATTGGTTAATGAATAAAGAAACTTCTTTGGCCTGTGATAGGGCAGAACAGAGGTAGGCGGGAAAACTAAACTGAATGAGGGGAGAAAGTAGGTGGAGTCAGTGAGATGCCATAGAGCTGCCAGAGAAGAAAGATGCAAGCCACCAGCAGGAACCTTGCCTGTAGCCCACGAGTCTTGTGGTAAAATATAAAATAATAGAAATGGGTTAATTTAAAATATAAAAGCTAGCTAGCAGTATTCTTAAGTGATTGGCCAAGCAGTGCTTTGGTGTGGTTATTTTGGGTCTGGGTTGCTGGGAATGAATGAACAGCCTCTGCCAACAGGAGCTCATTTAGTACAAGGTGAGATGAGAGTTCAAGAGGTGTTATCTCTTAAGTCCAGAGCTCCCTTTGTGCTTGGCAGCCAGACTGCTTATACCACGTGTCCAAAGGGACTCCCCTTATGACTTGCCCATGAAAATCAAGTTCACAAAGCACAGGAGACAACTTTTTGAACAGACTCCTGACAGGCAGTAACATAGACAATTAGTTAATGGGACCTCATGACTGAAAAGCTTATATAAGGCAAAGCACACCATCAATCAACCCAAGGAATGGGAAAGGATCTTCACTAGCCCCACATCTTATGAAGGGCTAATATCAAAAATATATAAAGAACTTACCAAACTAGGTATCAAAAAGACAAATAATCAATCTAAAAAATTGGGAACAGATCTAAATAGAAAGTTCATAATAGAGGAAATTCAAAGGACTGAGAAGCACTTAGAGAAATAGTCAACAACTTTAGTCATCATGGAAATGCAAATCAAAATAACTTAGAGATTTTATCTTACCCCTATCAGAATGGCTAAGGTCAATAACACAGTTAACAGTGCATGCAAGGAAACAATTCTCCATTACTGGTAGGAGTGCAAACTTATGCAGACACTTTGAAAACTAATATGGCAGTTTCTCAGAAAACTGGGAATCAATCTATCTCAAGACCCATCTATACAATTCTTTGGCATATAGCCAAAGATCACTCCATCCTAACAAAAAGAATTTGCTCATCCATGTACACTGTGCATTTATTCATAATAGTAAGAAACTAGAAATAACCTCATTGTTTCCCAAGGGAAGAATGGATTAAGAAAATGTGGTAGGTTTATACTACTCAGCTGTTAAAAACTAACATCACAAGCCAGGAAGTGGTGGTGCTTTGCCTTTAATCCTAGCTCTTGGGAGGCAGAGGCAGGCAGATCTCTGTGAGATCAAGGTCAGCCTGGTCTACAAGAGCTAATTCTAGGACAACCAAGGCTGTACAGATAAAAACTGTCTCCAAAATCCCCCCCCCAAAAAAAAGAAAAAAGGAGAAACAAGAAGAAAAAAAACTAACACCACGAAATTTCAGACAAATGGATGGAACTAGAAAAAGATCATCATAAGTGAAGGAAAAAGACGCAAAAAGATAACTGTGGTATGTATTCACTTATTATTGGATATTAGCTGTTAAGTAAATGATAACCAAGGTACAGTCTACAAACACAATGAGGTTAGGTAAAGTGGAGTGATCTAGGGGGATGCATGGATCTCCCTAGGAGCAGGAAATAGAGTAGACTTTGCAGGCAGACTGTGATCAGGTGGGGCATGTGTGAAGGTACTGAGTTCCAGGACTGACATCTGAAATTGTGGGGCTTTTGTTGGTGATTTTGAAAGCCAGTGCAATGGAAACTTTCTTGAATCTATGATTGTGATCCTAATCAGGACACCCCGCAATGATATGGAGTCTCATCTGGCCATCTCTAGTCGCCATGTGAGGTTTCCAATGGAAGATCTGAGTTAAATTCAATTGAGTTTGTGACCAAAGAAAATCCCCAAACAACCCAGACAAAATATTGAGCTCCAGAAATGGGCAGCGGAGAGCCACTGCTGAGTACAACATACACACAACTCATTGAACATGGAGAAGTTGAATTTTTCCTACATGGAACCTTTAATCCTACATTCTAGTCTTTTTGATGTGGGAAGGCACACTGCAAGCTACAGAAAGAGAAATGTGAACACCAACCCAGTCAGTAAACCTTTGATGTAAAGCTGTCCTGCCTGGAAAGCATCCTAGTGTAATGGTGACACAGGACTCATGGGAACAGTCAATCAGTGTCTGGTTTGACACTCCATGAGAAGCAATCATACTTGACAGTGCTTGGTAACTAAAAATCAGAGACTAGATTACCTAGACACCTAGGATAAAATCAAACAAGACTGGCCTAAAAAATAGTATCAATAAAAGGACTAATGATGATATTCTGCTATACTCATAGATCAGTGGCTTATCTAGTTTTCTTAGAGAGACTTCCTCTGGCAGCAGATAAGAACAAACACAGAGAGCCACAACCAGACATAATGTGGAGAAAGTCTAAATGAAAGGTCTTCTTCAAAATCCCTTCTCGCAGAATTCAGGGAATTCCACGGAAGAGGAAGCAGAAAGACTATAAGAGACAGGGGATATGGGGAACACTAAAAGATCATGGTGGCCCTCTGAATCAGCCAAGCAAGTTGCATAGGAGCTCACAAGAGACAGAAACAATAAACACAGAGCCTGCAGGAGTCTGCAAGACATCCTTTATGTATATATTATAGCTATTAGCTTAGTATTTTTATCATATCCTGACTGTGAGAATGAGTGGATCTCTGATTCCTAAGCCTGCTCCTGGGACTCTTTTTTTCTGTTGGATTGCCATATCCAATTCAATTTGATAACTTTTACTTCATATTATTATATTTTATTTTGTCATAGTTGGTTGTTATCTCTCACAAAACTGTTCTTTTCTGATGAGAGACAGGAGGGTTGTGGTTCTAGATGGGACAGGGGCTGGGGAGGGACTGGGAGGAGTAGGAAAGGAAACTAAAACCAAGTATTATTGTGTGAGAAAAAAATCGATTTTCAATGAAAAAAGAAAAAAAATTAAGGTCACTATATAGATTAATCCTAACTGTAATAAGTAAGTAGCTACCCAACTCTATGTAAGATCATTATTTAATTTTATGGCAATAAGGACACCATTGGTAGTAAAATAGCAACAACATTAAGCAAAATCAAATGGTTCAGGAAACATCCATTGGACCAATGAGTTTTATTTATTTGGTGAAGGTAAAAAAAAAACATTCAACTATGACTAACTTTCTTTCTAAAAGTCAGAAATAACATATAAGTCTGAACTTTAAAACAAAACCCTTAAATCATGTCAGATTATGTAACCATTGGTGATTAACATAGAAAAGTAATTTTACGTGGGTTGTATCTATTTTCTTTTTTCTTCTTTTAATTATATGTGCTTTAATTAAGGAACCACTCTTTTTAGTATGTTGAATTTGGAGATAAATACTTTTCAAACACACATACATATTTTGAGTAAAAATTATGCTATAGTTGTTTACAATTGTTATGCTTATGAATTGTGATGTCCAATGAATGTTATTACTGAAATTAAATTTTAAAATATTTTATTTGTAGCAATTTCACCTATATTATTCTCTTCCTGTTTTTTAAATTGAAGAACTGTCTTTGAAATCAAAACCTTATTTCAAATAGGTTCTTACTTTCAAGATTTTCACTGCTTTATTCAATAAGGCACTTTAAAGTTTATGGTATATTGCTTTCTGTATTAGTTTATACACACAAGCACATTATCTAATTAAAGTTGTACTTAAAGAAAGAGAGAGCACACGAAATTATATGAGGAGACAGAAAAAGATGGGAGGATCAGGTGAGAGAGGGAAGGAAAGACAGTAAGCAAGAGTTTTTACATTCCATAAAGTTTGGTTATTATGTCAGTAAAGTATAAAATTTCAAGAATAATCATCATTTTTAAACCAAGTTTACAATAGCATTAATGATATTGCCATGAATTGAGTGGTCTTCTACTTAAATATCTATGCTGTTTATAACAACTCACGATCTTTTAACCCTTGAAGAAATTCCTATAATAAAAGAACAAATCAATTAAAGTTACAATTTTGTTTCTAGTAGAAGACAATTTTGTGTGGAAAATTAGATTTTCATTTAGAAGAATTATCCCATCTGAATAAAAACCTGCTATATAAAGTGCACAGTGATAAGCAGAAACATTAAAACTCTCGCCTATGAAATTGTGCATTGTCAACCTAGACTTGTTAAAAATAATCACTGTGTTTTGAACTGTGTTATTTAGTACAGTTTTGCACTCTAGACTATGTATCCTTATATCACTTTGGGATGGAGACAAGAGAATGTATATCAGTAAAAATTTTGTCAATGGTTCATGCTCACGGTGATATTTCATGAGAATTGGGAATTTTGCTCTTAAGTTTTGAGCTTGTACTCTCATTTTTTAGATTTTGTTGCTGCCAGAACTCATTAAAACTCATTCCATTCCATTCCAATATGAAAACGAAAGCTCAGAAAGTGACAAAGATTTATGCCAGCTGATAAATGAATAGGAAATTGTAACAGTAGGGTTCAACATTTTCTACACGATGTGTACAAAGGTCCTATTTGTACTTGATTGACTGTGTATACTTCGTGTACTACTGGGGACTAAATTACCTGTCTCCCTGTGACCAGCTGTGGCCCTGACAGTGTCGAGCACTCTGCAGGCCAGCACTTCTCCATGAGCACCTGCCATTAGAAGATGTTCGCAGCTTCTGTGTGTTCAGGTCCTAACTTACTCCATTTTATCAACCTTTTGTGTGTGGTTACAGTGTTGGTTTTTATTTTATTTAGTTTTAAATTATTTATTATTTTTATGCATGGAAAGGAGCAAGCAAAGGCAACTGGTGTCTTACTATCTTTCTTCAGATGAAATAACATATTAACATGAAACAACTTACCAAAACAATATGTCATTAAAAGTGATGGGTTTATAAGGATAAAGAACAGAGCATTGGGAAAAATAACAGGACACATGATTTAGAATGAAGATTACAGAGGATCATGATGAAATGTTCCTCAAAAAAAAGTAAGCTATTTTCACAAATGGAAAAAAAGTAGTCTTGAAATAAAACACTAAGAATTATAGAAAGGTATTATTTTATTCAAAATGCTACATTGCACATTGAGGATCTGCCATGTATCTCCATATATTACAGAGAACAACTTCAAAATAAATTTTAAAGATTGTAACAACAATAATAAAAATAGTCTGAAACCCTGAGAAAAATGAAAGTTGCTTCTCAAGCTTTAAAACCCAGCTTAAAGTGGGTTTAGGAGATGTCTCAGCTTGTAATAGCCTTTGCCATAGAAACCTGACCACATCAGTTCAATATAGTAGGCATTTGTAATTCAAGAATTTTTATCGTAGGATGGAAGGTAGAGACAGGAGACGTTTCTGGAAGGTTGCAGACCACCTGGCCTGGAGTATATAGTGCAACCACAGAAAATATATGGGAGATTCTGCTCTAATTGGGGGGAGATAACTGAATTTCAAAAATAGTGCTCTGACCTATACACAGACACATACACACAGATACACAAACAGGCTAGCATGTGTCCACACCTACAACCACACAGAGATACAAACATGCTCAAAATAAAAATATAGGTTTTTATTTTAAACAGTGACTGTTAACTAATGTCATAGACATACAATAATGTGAGAAGGGTGACTGCTGTAGAAAAATGGTCTGTATACTATCAATTACATTTTAAATAAATGCTGATTGGCCAGTAGCCAGGCACGAAGTACAGGCAGGGCAACCAGGCAGGAAGTAGAGACAAGACAATGAGAACAGGAGAATTCTGGGAAGAGGAAAGCTTATTCTACAGTCATAACCCAGCCACAGAAGAAGCAAGATGTAACTGCCTCGCCAAATAAGGTACCAAGCCACGTGGCTAAGATAGACAAGAATAATGGACTAATATGAGTTATAAGAGTTAAGAAGAAGTCTGAGCTACTAGGCCAATCAGTTCATAACTAATGTAGACTGATGTGTGATTTCTTTGGGACTTAACAACTATGGGAGCCAGGAAGGACAGAAACTTTAACCAACAGGTGACAAAGACTGAAACAGTCATTAACTATTAAGATACTGGATGTACTAATACTTTTTAATGACAGTTAATGTTTAAGATAGTAATAAAAACAATTTATAAAATTATATACATTAACTCAACTACATATGACTATTTCTCAAGTAAATATTAAATAATTTGTAGAAAATATTAAATTACTTTGGTGATTTGGTTGGAGATTGGGTGAGTTGTTTTAAAATTTCTTCCCTGTTTTTCTATTTATTGTTATATAACATATGAAGCCATAAACATTAGGTTATTATTTTACTTTTAAGTGTAAAGGATCACAAAGTTTGTTATTTTGGTGAACATAGACATTAACGAGGAGATATGCAGCTTCATTTCCTTGTATGTTACACATTGATTGTAAAAATGAATCAATATTTTCTGTATTTCTATGAACATTCTCCAAGATCTCTTTAAAGGTCTTTCCACTAAGAGGTTTTGCATTATCATTTTAAATATAGGCTTTGGCAAACAGGAAGGATGGAATATCATTCCCAAACCTATGGTTAAAGAAGCTTTGAATATTTCTGTTCCTCTGTTTCCAAGACTCTCATTTATCATAGAACACACCTGAGTTGATACTTCATTAGTCTCATGGGGAATGGGAATTAATCATTAACTAATTTCACAGACAAGAGAGAGTTTTCAATGCCATACAACTAAATGCCTGACCCACATCATGCAATAGGTTTGACAGTGAGCACAGTCTAGACAAGTGGAACCATCCAACCTCTCCAAAGTGTTGTGAACAATCACAAACTTTCAACATGCTAAGGCACGGAGTCTGAGGTGACAGCAGATACCTGAGACAAAAATATATGCTAGACATATGACATTGATTTATATATGTTTAACAGAAACTTGAAGTTCGTGGCATTGACTTTGTGACTTTTGGAAGTGTTTCAAACAGTTAGCCAGGGCTAGAAGCTCAGTAAATGAACTGTAATTGGGAACTGGAAAAAAATGACGATATACATAATGTTCTCACAAAATAATTGACCAAATCATTGCCTGCAGAAACTTGGAAGACGGAAAGGGTGCCTAATGAACTTTTGGATTGGCCTAAGGAGATCTCTAGGCAGAGTGTTGAGAGAGTCAGCTGGGTTTCCCTAATTGTGTAGAGCGTGGCAAGGAAGCGATGAATTAATGAAAAGCTGCCCAGTTCCCGAGCAGAATTTAAGGGTATATGAGACTTAAAGGGCTGAAAACTAAACCAGCCATCATTTTCCGTCCCTTAAGTCAAAATAAGATTGGCAAAATCAAGGATATCCAAGGAGCATAAATGAAATGGTTGATGGAACTTTATATCTTTTGTAAAATCTTCTGGAAGTGTTAAATTTATCTGACTTTCTCTGGCCAACGAAATGGATTCTAGCAGTAAGCAGTATTCTCATGAAGGTCTGATGTGTTGTATATCAGTGTGATTTAAAAGAATACATGGAACAGTATGGATATAAATCAAATTTGTGCCAAATCCACAAAAGTCTGCAATGGATTATTTAGACAAAAGTACCCCAGTTTGGACCCCAGAATGATTGGGGTTATATAAAATACAAAAGGCATCAGGATTCTGTCCATACATGAGTTAATGTTTGCTAAAGGAAATATTAACAGGATATATCTTTGTTGACCTCTTCAAAATAGAACAGAAGTGGTAGAGAAGGCAAAGATGTGTGGAGGTGGAAATATAGAAAACAATGGAGTAGGAATTCCAGCTTAGAAAATAGAAAGCAGGTCAATTCTGGGCACGTTCTGTTCTTTTCCGAAGCAAGTAACCCGGTAATTCATGTCCAGATAGTCTTCAGAATTCTTAATATAGATTAAATTCTATGTGCCTCCTATTCTATCCTTTATAATGAACATCCAATTATTGTCATTTCCCCACATTTGTCTCATCATTATAACCTTAGCAGTAGCGGCAAGATGCACATACCATGTCTTAGTTTATAATTTTACTAGCGTGAGTGTTGTTTCTGAAGAGCTTTATATAAATTTCCGTATCACAAAGTAGTGGGCCTTGAAGATAATGCAATAACTGGGAGAGCTTTGGATAACTAGCAGGGTGTGACTCTAAATTCTATGTGGGATCTGTCTGGCTCTGGAACCAGGAGGAGGAATGTGAATATGTTTACTATAAACATGGCTATTCAAGTGTGTGTGTTTGTGTTTGTTAACTTGACATA
The DNA here is from genome assembly GCF_982192425.1 of Myodes glareolus. Classification (NCBI taxonomy): domain Eukaryota; kingdom Metazoa; phylum Chordata; class Mammalia; order Rodentia; family Cricetidae; genus Myodes; species Myodes glareolus. The sequence continues at coordinate 55,777,759 of NC_142040.1, forward strand.
CTTCGAGGCATATCTGGGAAGAGATAATTATAAGTGAGGTATTCCCTCTGGGAAACTGGCCTGTGGACAAATTTGTGGGTGCATTTCTTAATTTATGTTTAATGTGGGAGAAACTAGCCAACTGTGGGTGGTGCCAGTTCTGGGGATCCACAGATGTATAAGAAAGCCATCTAAGTAAGACTTGAAGCACAAGCCAGTAAGTAGGACTCCTCCATGACTCTGCTTCAAGCTCCACCTTCAGGTTTCTGCCTTGAGTTCCTAGTCTTGGCATCTTTCTGTGCACTTTGATCAGGATGTGTAAGTCAAATAGACCTTTATCTCCACAGCTTGCTTTTTGTAATGGTCTTATCACAACATTAGAGACCATAGTTAGACATCAAGACTTCAGCTCTCATGAAGCTGTATATTTTCAGATGTGACGTTAAGTTCTTCTCATTGAGAGCTCCCTTGATTACTGACTGCTTCAGCTGCAGAGTACCTTGTGATATGGATGCTGTAACCTGAACTGTGGCATTGAACAGACCAGTACACTCCTGCTTCCTCTTATACCTTTGTCTCGTCATGAGCATTCAATAGGATGGCTGGATACAGCAGCACATAAAGAGGTCCTTGTCTGCCAATACCTCTTACTACTATACATTTTACCTGCCAAATTAGAAGGATTATCTATTACAGTTTTTGCTGATAAATAGGTGTATGCATGTACCATTGGAGGTTTAGAGAGGTAATTATCATAGTGTGTTTAGGCTTTTATGAGAAATAGCACAAACTATTTTGTCTAGAGATAATAGAATGTTATTCTTTACAGCTCTCCTCTATTTTCATGGTCTCATCACTTTCTATCATCCCTGTCTTTTAATTGTCTTATATTGGAAGTTAAAATTTCCGCATAAAAGTTTGAAAGACAGCAACTAAGCATTCAGTCTCTAATCCCTTTTGACCCACAGAGTTCTCTGCTGTTATATATATTTCATTTTATGAACCATGTTAGCAGTGGCTTGATCCATACCATTAACATAACAATAGTTAATCCATTGATGATGTAAGATGCTCTAGCAAGCCTTAGGGATTCACCTAAACTAGTACTGCAAATTTCTATTTGTTGTTCATTAGAGGAGGGAACTAAATTGAATAAATAGTTTAAAAAGAGAGGTCATTGTTCTCCTGCGACTAAAAAGCACAATTAACTGGACTTCTGCTGTACAGATTCTCTTCCTTTTATTCCAAATTCTGTTGAAGGGCTTGGGAGTGAAAGGAATAAAAGAGAGAACAACATCTCTGGGGAAATTCATTGGTATCCAAGCAAGAAAGACAGGGAGATGGCAGACAGCTGTCACTGTGACGAAAGCTAACAGGACTTCAAAACCGAGCACTGACAATCTTTTCACAAGAGCTGGTGAGAGTAGTTATTTCTTCTCTCTTTAATAAAAATAGCAAGAAAAGTAAAAATGGTAATACACACACACTATATATATGTAATATGATATATTTATAATTATATAAATTATATAAATATATATTATATATAATTATACACACATATATATAAATATATATGCTTATAAACAAGGGTTCTTTATTCATGTATGAAAAACATGGCTCAAACAAAGAAAATGCTTTATTTCCTTTTAACTGCAGCATTTCCAAGTCTCTCTACTATACTATTTGTATTGCAAATTTCCCACCATAGACACGTAAGGCTTGCAATAGCTTCTGAGTTGATTTGACCCTATGACTGGACTCCCACAGAGCATTTTGAGGATTAGCTTTTCACCAAGCACACTTTGGGGAATGCTGAGTTCATGGTTTGTATAGTGTATAATTTTTCCCACCAGCTTTAAAGTTTCAGGTTTTCTTTTTTTTCCTATAAAGACAACCTTTATTCCAGTATGTTTCAACATTTGCATTTAATTGATTTTAAATCTAAAGGTGACCTAGTGAAAAATCCCGACATTATTTTAGATGTTTAAATGGGTTTTTGGTCAAAGACTGTATCATATGATGCCACGTTTTAAATACCAATCTATAATTATAGGTCAGATTTAATGATGATAGCTTTTATAAACATTCACATATTGAAAAATTGCCATGTGCCAGGCATTTCTGAATTCATATTATTATGTCGTCACAAATCAATCTGTAGGACAGCTCTATGAGTTCAGTACAGTTATACTATTAAAGAAGATAGTTACACTATTAACATATTACACTGTGACAGTAATACTAGCACACAGTTATTCTGTTTAAAGGAGACAAAATTGAAGCTTAAAAAAGTAGGGCCAAGCCATTAGCCAACTTATCTATAAATGACAAAACTTAAACAAACTTACTATCCTCCCCTCCTTATGGCTGTACATAGTTACAGAAGAGGCACAACATTCAGTATTTAAAAGGTATGGCGATATTAAAAGAATGTCCCCCATAGGTTCTTATATTTGAGCCCTTGGTCCCAGATGGCGACCCTGTTTATGGGATGTTTAAAAGGTATTTGTAGGATGTGATGCCTTGAGTGAGAATGTTTTCCTAATACTCTAGTACTTGAATACTTAGGCCCTAGTTTGATGGGACTATTTGCAGAGGCTTGGAAGGTGTGGCCTTGTCAGAGTAAGTATGTCAGTAGGGATGGGCTTTGTGGTTTCAGAGTCTTGCAGCATTCCCCGCAGGTTTCCTCTGCTTGGTGCTTGAGGTCTAAGAGGTCAGCTCTCAGCTGCTCCTCCAGCTACTGTCTCTGCTATCTTTTTTCCTTCCCTCCCACTGTCAGCAACACTTTTCCTGGAATCCAAAGCACAAATAAAATGTTTCTGCAGTGAGTTTTCTTGGTCATGGTGCTTTATAACTTCAATCGAAAAGGAGCTAAGGAGAGGAACACAGCTTCAGCTACATAACCACCTGTGCTATTAAATAGACATCTCCAGCTGCAGGTGCTACAGGCAAGCTGCCACTCGTTAAGCAGAGGATCATATATAGAGACACCTGGTAATTGTGCTCCTAGCTTTAGAGGGGATTTTGGGATCTTCACCTTTCTCCATTCTGTCTGTCACAAACACTATGCTGTGATGTTTCTGTCATGGACTCTTCATCCCAGTAAGGGTAATTAACATAGCCTCTGTTGGGGCTTCTTAATATAGTTTACTTGACCCATTTCACTGAAGGAATCTTTACTTGAAACCAGGCATACATACTTACACACACACACACACACACACAAACACACACACACACGCACTACATTATATGTATATGTATATGTATATGTAGTGCGTGTGTGTATGTGAAATAAAATGTTTATGAAAATTACAAGGAAATTAATTTAAAAATAATTCTTTATGATGCAATATTTCTTTTGTTAAAAGTAAAATCAAATTTATGTGCTAAAAAAGAAGCATACAGTCTCTAGAGTGAGAAGATGGATGCATTATTGATGTCAATGGAGGAGAGCATATGCGAAGGTATTTTAAAGCTCAGCAAAGTTTACCTAACAGACTGCTCATAGGTATTGAGATTACAAAGTGACATTAGCAGATGCTAAAGATATAATTAAGACATACATATCTATATATTAAGATAGACTATGCTCTCATTGCACTCCAATAGGTTATTTTGGAATTTTATGAAGTTTTTAAAACTGGAAATAAGATTTTAATATGAATTCTTCAAGAATAACTAGATTAACCATACTTTAATGAGCAAGTTATTAATGTATTATTACGGAATAAAATGCCAGAGAAGTAAAGATATATTTACAAGGAAAGAAATAGATTTTATGTATGAAGAAGATATACTGATGTCATATGAGGACACGATGATATGTTCCATAGTACATGACAAATTAGTGACAATTAAAAAGTCTACAGATATAATTATGATACATAAGAAACGACATGTGCTAGGTATGCTTTTATGCATTTATTTGTTATCCACATGTTTTGTTTGATGAATTGCCTTCAGGTTTTTGTCCAGTGCTTTAAGAGGCTAATTGTTTTATTGATAAATGTAGAGAGATCAAATAAAAAAAATAAACCTCTGGCTGGGCAGTTGTGGTGCACACCTTTAATCCCAGCACTTTGGAGGTAGAGGTGGTTGAATTTCAGTGAGTTTGAGGCCGACCTGGTCTACAAAGCAAGCTCCAGGAAATCCAGGACTGTTACAGAGAAACCTTGTCTTGAAAACCTAACAACAACAACAACAAAAGCAAAATTCTTTGGATTTGTGATTTGTAGACAACAATGAGGACCCTAAGAGAGACATATGTAGATTTACTCTACATAGGAAATAGAAAAAGACAAGATCTCTCGAGTAAATTGGGAGCATGGGGACCTTGGGGGAAAGTTTAAAGGGGAGGAGAGAGGCAGGGAGGGGAGCAGAGAAAAAATGTAGAGCTCAATAAAAATCAATTAAAAAACAAAACCCAACTCCTATTGCTAAACCAAAAGACAAAACAAAACAAAAAAACCCCAAAGGACCTACCCCTGCAAAAAACAAAAAATCAACCAACCAAACAAACACATTTGAATGTAGTTGGAATAAAGTTCTTTATTAGATATATAATTAACAAATGTTTTCTTCTAGTCTACAGCAGTGAATTTGGATTCTGTTAATAGTTTTAAAGGATCAGAGATTTTAGTTTGTATAAAATGTGATTTGATAATTTTTGTTTAAGACATTGTGCTTTTGAGCTTATATTTAAAAACATTTTTGCCTAACATTATATAAATGTTTTCCTCTATGACTTTTTTTCCTAAGGGTTGTGTATGAATACAGTTTTCACCTTTATGTCTATGATCCATTTGTTAATTTTCTATATGTCATTTGGTATAAAACAAAGTTTACTTTTATTACTATAAACATACAAATGTTCAGCTTTTCATAACAATAATTGTGAAGGGCTTTTCTATTTCTAAAGAAATATTTGTGTATATTTGTAAAAAGTTACCTGATGTCACAGGGTAGACATGAAATTTTCACCCCAAAAACACATATAGTAGCAATAAATGTTCTCTAGCTGGTGGATCCAAACACACAGAAATCATTGGATCATGAAGACTCTTATCTAAGCAATGGATTGATTAAGAGATTGAGTGTTAAGTTGGTGGTATTACTGGAAGATAGTGGGGTCTTCATAGGCAGATATGTACAGGGTACATTCATATAAAATTCATAATTACAGTGTCCATTTCAATAAAACTTTTGTATGGCGATTTTGAAAGGGATTGTGTTGATACTGTAGGCAAGTTTAGATTAAATTATAATCTTAAATATATTATATACTCTAAAACATGGACATACAATGACTTTTAATTCATTTATCCTTGTTGATTTCTCTCAGCAATGTTTTAGATTTTAATATCCAGATATTTTTCAAAATTATTTCTTTAATTATATAAATAAGAAACAAGTTGAAACTTAAATAATAATCTGTTGTTTGTATATAGTAGATGGGAATACTGTTCAGCAGATAATGAGAGACAAATGGTTGACACAGTATTAGATACAAAATGCATAGCATAAGTCAAGAGATTCATAATCACAATCTAATGGGTCAAAATTGAATAGATTGCAAAGACATTGGCTTTCTGTTTACAGGAAACCTTAGGCAATGGTCAAATCCACTCTTTAAGAGGAAAAGGTATTTGACTTATATGATTTGAGAAGTAGTATATCTTGAGGAAGTGAATATATTTGTCTTTCCTTGTTATTTCATTACCTTTTGTTGATTATTTGTGGTTTTCACCTCATGGATTTGGATTTCTGCCCATCTCTTCCCCTGCTCCCACATCTGCCCTCTGCCCTTCCATCCCAAACCAAAACACAATGTAAAAGAAAAAAACAAAATCTAAACCAAACAACCAAATAAACAAGCTAAAAGCAGAACAAGAAAGAAGAAATAAAAGAAAAGAATTAAAGTACTTCAGTGTATGCATTTGATAGCAGTCATAGCCAGGTAGTGGTATAGCACACCTTTAATCCCAGCTCTCAGGTTACAGCTGTTTGTGAGTTTGAGGCCAGTCTACTCTACAGAGCTAGTTTCTGGACTTCCAGGGCTACACGGAGAAACCCTGTTTTGAAAGAAAACGCCACAATAAACCAACCAACCACACAACAACAACAACAAAAAACAAAACAGAAAAAACATTTCTATATCATCTTACTGTATATACTATATGTGTGTCCACAAATAAGAACATACTTGCAAAGATGTAAAGGTAATCTTTCTTTTTTATGGTTAGTATATGCCTATTTACTTTTATATAATGACTACTAGAAAACTGCAATTTTATAATTTTCCTAATGCAGTACCTGCATTTTATGTACCAAGCATGAACATGATCATTTGCAATTTGAATTTGACTGATGAATAATATTGTTCCTAAATAATCGATTTCTTGTGGTTTTAAAATTAGAATATAAACTATGACAATTTTGCATTTAAATAGTCATGATAATAATGCTGACTTCTGTTAGGTTTTGGGTTGTGTTATTTAAACTTTTCAGGATTTTCCATATGACAACATGAATGCCCTTAGAATTCATAATGAAAATGAAAGTTCTAAAACTTTTCAAGTATGTTTCATATTCCAAAACTTTACAGTTGAATCCTAGAACTGATATTGAGTTTTTTATCTATCTTATTTAATCATTTTTTTGTGAAAATTGAGGGGCTTTTGTAATTAATTCACATATTTTTTCTTTGGATAAATGTCAAACAAGACGTAGATATCTGGTCTATCTCATTTGTCAAGTGTACTTTACTACAGTGCTCTTCAGGTTTCTATGACATGGTTTCAGATGCCTTGAGAATCAGAAACCTATGGTTACACTACGTGAATGCCTAAGCATCATTCACACTCTTTAACTTTTAATTAAAGCTGACAAGACAAGCAGAGTGTTGAGAATTAAAAGTTGCTTAAAATATGAATTGTCCGTTTAATTTTATTCTTGTTTATTAAACAACATTTGTATATGTCAATTATTTTGATAAATGCTAAGAATATAAATTGAAAACCAATTATGTCTAGGTGTTCAAAAATAGAACACAAAATATTTATCTCAAAGAAAGGAGATTTTATTCTAGATTACTGTATGTATATAAGTCATTCATCCTATATATAAGTCAGTAACTATTTCCCATCCTAGTTAAAAACAAAGATATGATGAACTAAAGGCTTGAATATATAACACACTTAATTTCTACTATTGCTATCTTATAATCCATTTCATGTTCATATATTTTTGTTTTGTTTTTTATCTCTCCAAATAGAAGAGTAGTTTCCTTGTAGTTATATCATCGAATATGCTACAGCCTGCTGGTTTTCTCCGTATGGTTGCACTGGGAGTAACATTTGATCTTTTTCTACTCTTTCTACATTCTAGTCTAGTAGAGCTAATGATGAAGTATGTGTGTGTGTGTTGTGGGCGGCATTAAAATGCTAAATGTGTTTTCTTCCTATTTAATTCTCAGTCATATCTGTGCATGCATCTAAAGTTCTAGTCAAACTGTATTCTGCCATCATTTTCTAATTTTTCCCCTTGTTTTCATTTCCTGAGATTCACGGCATGAAGCTGTATGGTTGTGTGGCTGTTAATGCTGAATCACAGCATCTTTTCTCTACATTCTGTGGTTCTTATTCATTTTATGACAACTGGAAAAGGAATATTGTTTCGGCTTTACTTTTCTATCAGCACTCTCAAATCTAGGCTTGCTTCTGAAATACCCATTATATTTTCACACAATTTAAAGCTCAACTTGAAACATAAATTTTAAAAATAGACGTATTCTTTTGATTGTTGCAATAAAGAGTCTTCAAATGGGAAGTATGTTTCAGAGAAGAGCAAGAGAAAAAAATAATAAAATGTGTTTGACCATATTATGACATTAATGTACATTCACCATATATTAATCAATCAATTAATCAGTCACTCAATCAATCAGACAACCAATCAACCAATCAATCAACCTCCAAAAATCAAACTGCCAGACCGAATTCAATTTTATAAACACCTACATAGAAGACGTGGTACTTATTCAAAAAAGAATTGTCTTTTACTCACATTTTATACATGAAATATAAAACCCAATTAAAAAGTTTTAGAAAGGAGACATTTCTCTCAAGTCAATGAGACAGATGAGAATGAATTCCAAGTGCTGCTTTGTCTCTTCTGGGAGCTGCATCAATCAAGGGTTATCTTTGCTTTGGAACGCTGCTTAATTCTGGCTTAGGATTCTGCGTTGTTGTTTTGTGAGACGATTTTCTAAATGTCACCATCAGGAATAAATGAATACCGTCAGAGATTAAGAATTAAAGAAAAATGGAGAAGAGAAATAGAAAAATCTTGTAGGATTTACATTTCAAATATCTAGGAAACTCTCATATTTTAAGATGTATATATTTAAATGTATACCGAAAATGCCTTTATGCCTAGAACTGCTTTTGAATAAGTTTCTGATTATATTTGATATGTAAAGTCATTTGTGAGTATTATAAAATTTGAAATATTTGCATAGCTAATATTAAGGAATATTTTAATTCTTTATTGCTTCTGATAAAAGCATATTGTGTGTGTTTTTTAAACTCTAGGACTTTTCAGATTGCTTTTTTAAATGTGCTTCCAAACTTCAGTTCTGTCACAAGGAAGAGAATTCTTTGTTTCTATTGCAGCTCTCATAATTAGATCGACTTTTATTTTTTTCAGGATTCTATTTCACTTTATGGGATATCATTTTGTGTTTTTCTCATCAATCAATTTCATAACCATTGGGCAAAAGTCTATTGATTATCATTTTCACAAGATTTTGTGGGCATTATGTAAAGAATTGATAATCAAGTGTAGCACAAAGCAAATGAAAAGGCATGACGTTTGTATGATGTGAGGGCCCCACACATATACTATTTTAGAATAGGAAGCAGCCTGGGGAGGTCCTTGGGGGAAATGGGAAGTGGATCTCAAATAATGAAATATGTTTGGGGTTGGAGATGGCCAATGGAATTGATGACTTCAGCTGTCAGAAAGTGAAAGGTGGCGCTGGAAAACATTCATATACGAGCTTTCAAATGTTGCATATTGGAAGAAAACTATCTAGGTTTGTGTTTAACATCAATGGTAAGAGCACTATTGAGATGGAAAGTGGTAGTTCATGCCTTTAATCCTAGCACTCGAGAGGGAGGCAGAGGCAGGAGTATTTCCGTGAGTTCAAGGCCAGCCTGATCTATAGAGTTAGTTCCAGAACAGTCAAGGCTCCATAAAGAAACCCTATCTCTGAACCGCCCCTTCCCAAAATGCTATTTAATGCTAGGCAGGTAGAGCTACAATTGATTTGAGGCTGAGGCAATAGTAGACAGTGAATAAAACAGCAGCTTTCTGACTGGGGAACTCCCCATCGTAATCTGTGAACAATAGTGAACACAGGAACAGAGAGCCGACTTTGGTTAACATTTGGTAAACAAGTGTTCTTAAGACTTTAAATGTTGCCTAAACAGAAATCACTGTTGGCTAGATTTTCTAGTAAATCCTTTAGACTATTGAAATTAGAACTACGACCAGAGAGATAGCTCAGTGGATGCAGGTGTTTGCTGCCAAGATGGTAACTCGAGTTCTGTCCTTGAAACCCACATGGATGGAGAACAGAACCAAATGACAAGAGTTGTCCTGTCTCCCTACATGTAACATGACACCTGTTCATACCTCACAAAATAAATGTAAGAAATTTACATTTGATATTTTTTTATATTTTTAAGCATATTCTCTATGAATTTAAGTAGATAATGCTGCCCTTGCCCAATATGTAAGTAGTTAGTAAATTATCTCAACAGCACTTACAAGGTAATCTATTTACTGTCTTCAGCAGGAAATTTTGTTCATGTACTGTGTCTATACAAGATCATATTCTGTCCCTATAAATTTCTGAAATTTTTATTTTGCTCATATGATTTATGTTTTCTGTTGTTTGTATATTCAGTTACTCTCAAATTGTAGCACTATGTCCTCTAAGTAATAAAATGGGAAATATGCATAAATATTTTGAGTTGTTGTGTTCTCTCAATTCCCTGAATAATTTTAATTTTAGTTGATGCTCTTTTTGGATGGATACATTGCTCAGTCTAGATATGGTAGGGAGGGCCTTGGACCTTTCCCAAAGCAATGAGGAGTGGATGGGGTAGGGGAGGGGGTAGCTGGAGAGAATGGGAGGAGGAGAGGGAGTGGGAACTGGGATTGGTATGTAAAATGATAAAACAAAAAGATAATTTTTATTTTCTAAAAAATATAAAATAAAAGAAATTATAGAAAATTTCTTTTTGAGTTCTCTTTTCAGGTGACACCACTGAAAGTCATACTCACGAAAATAAATTACCAATCCTGTCTGCATAAAAGCACAAAATCCTGTTTTTGAAGAAGTCATGGGTAAAGCTTCTGAACTTAGTAGCAAATTTTGTAAGTCATTGATAAAATCTTTTAATGTCTTTTAGACATTCATTCATTACTGACTTGTTGTTTGTGTAGTCTCCTCAAATATTCAGACAGGAAAGAAAAGTTTCTCATTGAGGGCATGAGAGCACACCTGCCGTGATCTGTTCCAGGATGTCCCAGGGCAGTTTGGACATGTGGACCAACGTACTGAAAACCGGAAGGAAGGAAGCGTAGTGTGAAGGCTTCAACTTTGAGCTCTGTCTTCAGAAACAGTTAAGGAAAAGACAGCTGTACAGGGATCCCAGGAGAGGATGAGCATCCAGGTCAGCTGATCAGATGTGAGGGCAAAGCCCAAGGGTTCAACTGGAGCTGCAAGTTTTCCTTAAGACATTGGAGGACACAAAGTTACTTGATAGCTCTTGTACATATACCCCTTTCCACAAAAGACCAAAGACAGGGAAACAGTTCAGATATTAAAAGATCTTTCCTTATATCCTGCTTATTATTAAATCATTCCATCAAAATTAATAAAGAAAACTGTGTCAGTAGGAAGCTAATAAAACTAGTTGTCAATGAACATGCTTGTCATGTGTTTTGTACCCACGGATTGCATTCTTCTCAGCTCAACATTTTCAGTGGCATCACGTCTCAGAAAGCTTTCATTTCCTAGGCTGTACATTTGCTAAGAAAAACTGAGTCAATGACTAGGTGCATATATAAATTATTTTATTGTTTCTGTGGAAGCAATTTCTGTTTAGAGGCCTTCACTGGAAATAAATAAATAAGTAAATAAGTAAAATTAAAATAAAAATGGAGAGTAGAAAAGACGGAAGATATAGTTGAAATGATTGTAAATGTTAATGGTCTGTTCGCACACACCAAAAAAAATTGTCCTTCACACTGGGGTGTGTATTAAATAGTAACGGATAGATATACTTCTCAGTGAGATCTGATTTGTCTAGCAAATCCTTTCTGACATATACTCTCATTTACTACAATATAGCCTTTTGAAAATGCCATTCCACTAGAGCATAAAAAAGGTTATTTAGATTAAGTATAGTTACAAGATAAGCAGTACACTGAGTTCATTGGACTTCATGCGCACTCATTTAATTTCCACCGCTCCATTACTCTGAATCAAACTGTCCCTGAAAGAACAAGAGGAAGGAAAAAAGGCATTAAAAAACACAAATCACAAGTAGGGAACATTCTTCTTAAAAACCAAATGGTCTCCATGTGTTACCATTTAATGCCATGGAAATACTTTCTTGACTTTTATAGCATGCAAAGAAATTGCACTGATCTATTAAAGAATGCAATAAAAAAGACTGTGAGGTAGGTTAACATTTCCCAGGTCTTTATCATTCTAGATGGGCTTGGAACTTCAAAACACTGTAAAATATTATAAATGGCATCCATTTGCATCCGTGTGCAGCATGTGGCATAATGAATGCATGGCCACTTAACCGTTTATTGAATACAGGAAGAAATACGATGATACCTTTGGTGATATGTTTTAAAATGAGGCTCAAAGCCAGGTTTTAAGAACAGAGTGCCAAAACTGTTTATCTTCCCTTCTTTTTATTTAACTTTAGTGCCATTAAGTGCCAGGATAAGGCTTTTTGGATTTCACTGAGAATTTAAGTAATTACTGTAACCAGAGGAAGTAATTTTAGAGGGATAAAATATTGTGATGAAGTATAAACAAGAGGGATGAAGTTTAGAGCACAGGGGTGACAGGGGGTGACAGCACTGGCACAGTCATCCTGGCTGAGGCAAGTGACTGTGAAGACCTTCCGTGTGGTCAGGTGCATTTGACAGTGGCTGAACTTTATTAGCCTTTAATGGATTTCATTAAATGATATTTGCTGTTCCAGCAACAATGCATTGGATGCTGGTCAGAGATCACCCTTCTTTACTTATATATATAACTCTGGAGAGGAGGCACAGACATCTTGCACAGGTTGTTTCTGGGGATTGTGGGCTTTTCGTGTGGTTTCCGACTTTTCTCTCCATAGAATTCTTCCCAAAATAACATCGAAGTGGTATTGTTTGAAACCCGTTTCTTTATTGTATTCTTTGATAAGAATAATTCCATTGACTCACTGATTTTCTGTGTCTGTCTTTTATCAGTTGCCTCTGTAGCACTACAATTTTTTTATTTATTAGATTATTTTTAAAAAAATACCAATCCAAATTCCCACTCCTTCCCCTCCTCCCATTCCCTCCATACACCTTGCCACTCCACCACCATCTAATCCTAAGAGAGAGTAAGGCACATTGCTTTGTGGAAGGTCCAAGGCCCTCCCTAATACATCTAGACTGAGCAAGGAATACATCCAAAGAGAATAGAATCCCAAAAAACCAGTACATTCAGTAGAGATAAATCCTGGTGCCACTGCCAGTGTCCCCTCAGTCTGCCCCAGCCATGGAACTGTCAACCACATTCAGAGGGACTACTTTGGTCCTATGCTTATTCCTTCCCAGTCCAGCTGGATTTGGTGAGCTCTCATTAACTCAGGTAAACTGTTTCAGTGGATGAACCATTCATGGTCTTAACCTCTTTGCTCATATTCTCATTCCTTCCATTCTCCAACTGGACATTGGGTACTCAGTCCAGTGCTCCGATGTGGGTGTCTGACTCTATTTCCATCGGTTGTTGGACAAAGGTTCTATGGTGATATTTAAGATAATCATCAATCTGACTACCGGGCAAGGACAGTTCAGGAACTGTCTCCTCTATTGCTTAGGGTCTTAGCTAGGATCATCCTTGTGGATTCCTGGGAATTTCACTAGAGCCAGATCTTGCTAACCCCTTAATGGCTCCTTCAATCAAGGTATCTCTTTTCTTGCTCTCATATCTGTCCTTCCTCCATCTCAACTATCCAATGTCCTCAAGTTCCTCAACCCTTTCCTTCTGTTCACTTCCCTATAGCACTACAATTTTTATTCTGCCTTGTTTTCAGCACAGTCTCCTAGTTGTCATTGAGGTAACTTCTTCATAGACCAACACACCTAAATTCTTTACTCATAAACATGTAAGCTTTGCAGGGTTGTTTTTGCCCAATTTTCTTCATCTGTGACTTCTCTCTGGTCATTTATCATCTCCCTAGCTCAAGCTAAAATATCCCAAGGATAACCTTTTTGCAGCATTATAAACTCATGAGAATAGTGCCCTTATAATACAACACATAAACAATATTTGGCTTATCTCAAGCACTCCCTAACCATCTCTCTTCCTGCTAAACCCACACAGCAAACTAGTCAGAAGTCATTTTTCCTTGAATGCTGCATTTCCATTCATAGACTATAGTGCTCTCTGTTTCCTCCACACTTTTGCCAAGTTTTGGGATTTCTTGTTTTTCTTTTGGCACTCGCCACAACCAGTGAAATATTTTTGGGCTTTTGATTAGAGTTTTCCTAACCACAACTGATAAAAACCAGCATATCCTCTGTGTTTATGATGTCTTCAAAGACTTCACCTAAAAGACTCTATATAATAGTTGTCTATCCTTTTGGCTCTTTCCCGCTAGAATAACTGGAACTCTGATTTTAAAATGAGTTTATCATATTTACAAATTACTTCAAGACCCATTGCTCAATCTTCCCCTTCAGTGGCTGAGGACCACAGAGCCCTCTTCATGAGAAGTACTTGTCATTTACACTAGGGAGCAACACCTGCCACCCACTTACCCAGTAGCCTTGAAGTTCTCCTTAACTTCTTTCTTTCCTTCTTTTTCAGGGAGGAAAGTCTATCTTTCTATATTCTTCCATTCTCACTCCCTCTTTCACACACTGAGGTCACCCTATTGTTTTGCACCTCTTCAAAAGCTTGAGGAGTGCTTTCACAATCTCTAGACCTAAACCATGTTTTTCCCCTAAGAAGATTTTTTAAAAGTACAAAGATACATTACTAGTATCTTTTTGTTTCTTACAAAATACATTTTAGGACAAGGGTGATGGCTAAGTAAGAATCATCAGTAAGAGTACTTGCCATACAAGAATGAATATGTCAGCTTGAGTCTTTAGATTCCACACTATATAAATGATCAAGGGCTTGGTCACATGCACTTATTACACAGTGTTAGGTTCTAAGACAAATAGATGCCGAAAGCTCTCACACACTGCATGCACAATACAATTTTAATTTCCAAAATTATAGTTATCAAAATGAAGATTAATTCATATTCCATGAAATCTCCAAGATCTTTAGCAATAACCCATCAAACACAATTAAAACCACACTAAGGCTGTGAAGAAACTGCCATTACTTAGAGTAATACAGTTCATCATGTTCCTACGCTCACGGAACACTCATCACCTTTCTAACCCCTATAGGAACAACATGAAGTTTCTACTCATGTTCTGTATCTAAAGAACTAGAAAATAACTTATAGAATTCCTGAAATTCTGTATTTCTGGTTATCAGTAGGGTTTTTATTTTAAACTAGCAAAATTTGTACTTTTGCTGATTAGCTTTGAAGGAAGTATAACCTTTATAGCAGATTATTATACAGGAAACAAATCACTGCATTCAATCATATACTAAAGTATAGAATGATGATTAGTTTTGTAACTCTAGCACCTGGGAGGTAGAGGTAGGAATATTGGAAATTTAGAGAGTAATCACTGTCATAACAATACTTTAATCAGCGACAGTATGTATATTGCTCCCATAAGATTATAATGGAGCTGAAAAATATTTGCTCAGTGATACCATAGACCCTGTAGTATTATAAGACAATATGTCACTGTGTGTTAAAGATGTTGATTTCAACAAACCTACTGGGCTAACAGTTGTGCACTGTAGCAAGTTTATTATGTATAGTATGTAGTGTCTGGTATTGATAGTACATGACAGTGCCATGGCTTACAGGTTTCTTCATTATATTTCTTATTGCTTTAATATCTACTCCAGCTTATGTAAATGTTCAATGTAAACAGTATGCATTTTCTCCTGGCAGAATCTTATATATCATTTAGTTGTATTAACAGGTCACATTAAGTGACTATATCATATCTCAGTGTAAGAGCAGTCTCCAATACTGCCCTATGACCAAATCTCCTAAAGAAACAAAATGATACTAGTAATGTATCCTGTTGAAAATTCTCAGAGAAAGTACTAAAAGTTAATTATGTAAATGTATGTGAATATAATTCTCAAGTACTTAAAGATATACTATAAACATAAATACTACAGAATTTATAATTTGCAACTGTTTCTTTTCACATTTATTAAGGCAATAATATTTAAATATTTGCATTTGTGTAAAATTAGTGAAACTAAGATAGGTTAAATATTTCTGTTGTATTACTTGACCTCAAAATTTTATTCACAAATATAAGAATGTGATATGTAAAAAAAAAATAAAAAAACCAAAGATAATACTTCACTTTGAACTCCAATCAAGTCTATTTCTTGTTTCTGCTCATGGGGAAAAGGAAAGTCTAATCCTTGGTATGGGCTAAATGGTCTTGATTTACATCTGCCACATAGTATCTCCTGCAATTCTTTTCAAATACAAAATTCACCCATTGCGACTTTGGGTTCCTGCCTCCAAAATATATCTCTTTCAGGAAATATCAATTTCAGGAAATATGAACTGCACTACTATTTGTTGCCGTTTGTATTTTTGGATCAGGTTTATTGAGGTGAAATGGCAAAATTGCCCACTTAAAAGGCATGTGATATAAACATTTGATGAACAAAAACACTGTGAAAGAATTACTGCAATCAATTTGTTGAATTAGTACACCCATCACTTCAGAACTACTTCTGTTTTGGTGAGATATGATTTAACATCTTCTTTCTCTTCAGATATCAACAACACATTGTAGTTGCTGTATAATGTGCACGGAGGCCCCAAGACATCACTGTATAATGGGAAAGTTTTATCTAACATAAACCAGCATCCTCTGACCCCAATCAATGAATATCACCATTCATTTATCATTCTCCATGAACTCAATTTTGAAAGAAGATTCTCCATGTAAGTAAAACTTTGGCTTTCTTTCTTTCTGTTTGGCTTAATTTTAATTAACACAATAATCTCCAGTCTTAGTAATGTTTTCCTAATGGCAACTGGTGCCTCCTTTTGTATGGAAAGACAACATCCTTCTCTCTCTCTCTCTCTCTCTCTCTGTGTGTGTGTGTGTGTGTATGTGTGTGCATGTGTGTTTGTGTGTGTATATCATATACTATATCATATTACTACATTGTCCTATTTATACACATGCAGCCTGCATATTTCTTTGTGCGTCCATTCACTAATAAAGACTTAATTTTTCTCCATATCATGGTTATTGTGAATATTATAGTACTAAGCATGA
The DNA here is from genome assembly GCF_982192425.1 of Myodes glareolus. Lineage (NCBI taxonomy): Eukaryota > Metazoa > Chordata > Mammalia > Rodentia > Cricetidae > Myodes > Myodes glareolus. Next base: position 55,794,493 of record NC_142040.1, read on the forward strand.
GAATACAGATACGTTAAAAATATTGTTACTATTCTCAGGATATATTATATACCCAGAAATAGAATTACTGGTGGTGCTACTGTTAATTTAGAGAACCTACATACCCTTGCAAGCCTTTTTTATCTCTTGACCTTCTTGGAATACACATCTAAAAGGTACAAAGTGAATATAGTTGTGTGTGTGTGTGTGTGTGTGTGTGTGTGTGTGTGTGTGTTTGCGCGCGCCTGTGTGCATGATTGTGGCCGCCAGAATAAAACCTCATGTGTCATTTCTCAAGCACTGTGTACTGATTTTTATTTCTTTGTTCCTGCTGTTGTTATTTATGCTTTAGATAGGGACTTTCAATGGCTTGGAGCTTACCATGTTAGCTAGGCTGGTTTGCCAGTCCTTGTGCTTGAAAGGCAAGCATTCTTATCGACTTATAAATCTTCACAGACTATGGATTTGTTTTTGATTTGTATTTTTTAATCAGTGATATTGAACACCCATTCACTTATGTCTTTTTAGAAATATTCAGTGCCTACTACTATTTTTATTACATGCTTTGGAAAATTCGTTTCTGCTGTTGACTCCCACGAACTCTTTATAGGTTTCAGGTACTAACCCCTTAGCAAACGTTTGGTTTACACCTAGTAGTTGCTTGAATAAGAATGACCCTTATAAGCTCAGATTTTTGTCCCCAGTTGGGGGTGCTATTGGGGAAGGTTTATAAATGATTTTCAACATCCCCAATCTATGACGCTTTAATATATTTCTGTATGTTGTGGTGACTCCACCAACAAAATTATTTTCATTGCTGATGTGGGATTCCCCTCTGCATGTTGTAAATATATTTTATTGCCACTGGTCAATGAAGAAGCTGATTTCGGCCAATGACTTAACAGAGTAAAACCAGGTGGGAAATCCGAACAAAGATGTAGAAAGAAAGTTGGCAGAGTCAGTGAAACACCATGGAGCCTCCGCAGGAGACAGACACACGGGAATCTCGCTGGTAAACCACAAGCCTTGTGGTATAATATAAAAGAATAGAAATTGGCTAATTTAAGATTTAAGAACTAGCTAGAAATATGCTTAGCCAAACAGTGTTGCAGTGTTGCCATTAATATTGTTTCAGTGTGGTTATTTCGAGTCTGAGCAGCTGGGAACTAGTGGCCTCCACTAACATATTGCTACTTCAAAACTCTCATTTTGCTACTGTGAGGAAATGTAAGATAGATATCTGATATGTGGATGATCATAGATGATCTCCATGAAAGGGTCATTTGACTCCCAAAGGGCTCATTATTCACAGGTTGAGTGCAGCTGGTTTGTAGTTACAATCCATGCTAAAGGAAGCAAGTACTAAGGGTGGGACTTGAGATATTATGGCCTCTGTGACTCCCAGATTGCTCACTCTGCCTCGTGCCTGTACTTGATGATATGGATTGGCATCTTCCTGATTGGATATGTCTGGCAGCTGCCATGCTTCCCTGCCATGTTGGATTCTTTTCTATCAATTATCTATCTATCTATCTATCTATCTATCTATCTATCTATCTATCTATCTATCTATCTATCTATCTATCTATCTATCTATCTATCTTATCTATCTTATCTATCTATCTATCTATCATCTATCTATCTATCTATCTATCTATCTATCTATCTATCTATCTATCTATCTATCTATCTATCTATCTATCTTATCTGTCTGTCTGTCTGTCTGTCTATCTATCTATCTATCTATCTATCATCTATCTATCTATCTATCTATCTATCTATCTATCTATCTATCTATCTATTTTGGAGGGAGGATCTTGCTATGTAGCTCTGATTGTCCTAGAACTCCCTACTTAAACCATTCTGGCCTCAAACTCACAAATATGAACTTGCATCTGAATCCTGTGCTGAGTGCAAAAGAATGCTGAGACTAAAAGTCTGTGCCAACATGTCCAGTTGTACCATGATAGACTCTTTCTCCTCTAGAACTATAAAACAAACTAAATTCCATTTAATTTAAGGTTCCTCGGTTTGGGTATTTTACAGCAACAGTAAAGCAAACAATACCCATTTTCCCCCTTGTTTCATAGGCTGTCTCTTCATCTTGTTGCTTACTTCTGTTGCTGCACACATTCTTTGGAATTTTAGAGGGTTGCCGTTGTTATTTTTGTTTTTGTTCACTACCCTTTTGGTACCATGTCCAAATTCTCATTACCAAGACCTGTGTCAAGCAGCCTCCTGCATTATGTTTGTGATTATGCATTTCGGTTAAATTTCTCTTAGATACGGAAGTCTAATTAGATCAACAGTTTTGGTTTTTACTCTCATTCTGCTATGCTCTTCTGTTCATAGAGTACTATGTCACTGTGTACCTCTCTTTGGGGATTGTATTGCCATAACATATAAGGAATAAAGTGAATGAGGGTATTTTGGTCTCTTGCTGATCGTCGGTTCCAAGCAGTATAAGCTCAGTGAGTATAGCAAACATGTTTATCTTGTTCACTTCGCTTGGAACAGGAGTGAAATACTTCACACACTAATATAGATTCTGTGTTTTCACTCTGTTTTTGTAATGCATAATCTTTTATAAAAAAACACTGTAGATTTTTAATATAGAGAGGGAAATGGAAAGTTTTATGTGGGGTAAATCTTAATACTTGCCATGATTTTCTTACCAATGGTGATTTTAAACTGCCATTTTTCCCCTAAGGTGTTCAATCATGACTAAAGTAACCTGAGTTCATGTAACATATGCTAGACATTTAAATAGAAGTTCTATTTAAATAGAATAGGCCCCAGTCCCTTGGTATTGGGAATTTTATGTATACATTCATGAACTGCCACACCTTTCTCTTAGGATAATGAGTCATTTTCTTTATATTTTTATTTTATTATATTTTTAACACAGGGAACCGCTGGCCTAGGTATTTCAATGTAGCCCGGGCTGTCCAAGAACTTAAGATTATTTTTTTCTGGGGTCTGGAGAGATGGCTCAGAGGTTAAGAGCATTGCCTGCTCTTCCAAAGGTCTTAAGTTCAATTCTCAGCAACCACATGGTGGTTCACAACCATCTGTAATCAGGTCTGGAACCCTCTTCTGGCCTGCAGACATACACTCAGACAGAATATTGTATACATAATAAATAAATAAATAAATATTTTTTTAAAAAAGTTTATTTTTTTCTCTATCCCTAATATTCTGGTACTACAGGTATGAGTTACCACATCAAATCCTTTTCTTTATTTTAATTTAACCCTGTTTTAATTCTTAGAAGTTTTATATTTGATAATTGGTAAAGGCCAACATGAACTCATTAAACTGTGGCAGGCATATGTGTGTGTGTGTGTACATATATATATATATATATATCTTTGTTTATATACATATATATTTGGTGTATATGTGTGTGTGCATATTTATTGTTTGTCTTTACTTTTTATAATGCAAGCACTCATTCATTCTTGATTTCATATCAAAGTCCAGGATTAAATAATTCTTTCAATTATTTTTCTTCCATTCATTTCAGTATTTGAATAATTATCAATTCTATTCTAACATTTTCAATTGCAAATAGGGAAATAAGATTTGAGAAAACCAGTAGAACATGCTATTTATATTTGGATTTGTTTTTAATCATGACCTGACCCTGACGGTCTCTGATGATCTAGCCATTTTGGGTAGAACAATGATGACTCAACTATTTTGTTATTTGTCTTGTTTTTCTCCCTAGGAGCTTTGCAGTGTTAAAAAACAAATCAGAACAAAACAAAACTGCATAGCAGTAAATGATGACCCTAAATAAGTATTAAAATTTAGCCATTTATCTGGAAAAAAGTCTTTTTGCAGAGTATTATAACACAGTAGGTAAACATCTCCTTACCTCCATATGAACTTGATTTTCTTAGAGTTTGTTTGTAGTAGACAATGTTGTAGCATAGCTAGGGATCGTTTCTTCTTTATCCTGATTTTATTCCCCCTAAAACATTGTAGGCTCATTGTAAAACAGTGAAAATTTGGCAAGGTATTTCTAGTATAACATGCAAAAATATTCATAATTTTAAAAGCAAGACACATTTAGACTAAGAAATAACTGAGATTTGAGTCACCTGTATGCCCCTCAGTTGGTTATCGTTGCTAAAATAGATTTAAGCTTTATCTGTATTTAAAATTGTCTTTAGTGTCTGCTTTTCCCTAGATATACTTCCAAGTATCCATAGAATTCTATAGTTTGTTTTTTTTTTGTTTGTTTGTTTTTGTTATGTTTTTTTGAGACAGTGTCTCTCTACATAGGGCTGTCTTTCCTAGAACTCACTATGTAAACCAGGCTGTCCTGGAACTAACAGAGATCCTCCTGCTTCTGTTTTCCTATTGCTGGGATTAAAGGCTTATGCCACCATACCCAGCTATCCTCTGATATTTTAAAGAAAGTATTTGTTTCCTAAATTGATAATTATGTATATAGAACAATATGATGTATTATGAGTATCAGATGTGAAATTGACAAGTCGCTGCACTCAACATCTTTTTTATAATACTTATCATTTATTATTGTGAATTATGCTTAAGAACCTACTCACCAGTTTCCGTGAACATGATTCATTGATACAAACTGCAGATATCATTCTGTTTATTAGATTCTTTTTCCTTGGATTGGTCTCCTCTATGTTACCCTACTTCTCGCCTTAGGCCCCAGGTAACCACTATTCTACTATGTTCATTTATATTTTCAAATTAGTTAGATCTCACACACAAATATGTACATGGTATTTGTCCTCTAGACATCTTCCAAGGACTTTTGGGGGGGAGAGCTCTAAATTTCTCTTTGATTATTCTGGTCCTGGAATAGTATCCTTTTCTACTAATCTGTTTTCTAGAGTCAATCAGCAAAATTTTACGGTGGTATTCTGTTTCCTTCTTGGTCTCCTGTTCCACATCATATAATCATTTCTAACATAAACTAGCCATGTAGGCAACTGTTTGGGGAAAACTTTTCAAAACAAAAATCAATCAACGAAGAACTTACCAAAGAATATAACAAAAAGTTAAAATTATTTTAAGCGAATGTTAGAGACATTGTTAAGATGACAATGTATATTTATCTGGTTTAATATGTGTGTCTAGACAATACATAAATAATCCAAGCAAGATAAACCAGCATGTGAAAAATTGGGGAATATTATGCAGTATAAAATTTTTCTGTTATTTGAGAACTTGAGGTTCAATGTTATGTTATTTATTACATTTTATTTTGCTTTTTAAGTGTATGTACATGGGTAGTATACATGCATGTGTGTATGCATGTTCGTGTGTGTGTGCGCTTGTGCTTGGCATATGAATATACCAAGTATGCACATGTGTGTAGAGGCACATGGTTGATTCTGGGTGCCTTATTTTTACATGATACACTTTTATAGAGGCAGGATATGTAACTCTCCGAACCTGGGACTTGACATTTCAGCTCCGATAGCAAAGCAGCTTTTTCTAGTTATTTCCATCTCTGCCTCCTGCGTGATAGCATTACAGGCAGGCATTTAAGCACACTGATGTTAACGTGTATTCTGGGGATCTGAACTCCTGTCCTTGCACTTATGCAGGAAGTTCGTTCCCTTTCTTTTACCTGACTGAACCATCTCCCCAGTTCTCAATTTCTGTCTTTTCAACAATCATTTATAACAATATATTGTTTTCATTTTAATTTGATTCTAGGAATTTTAAAATTATTTCCTTTATTTCTTTAATGACCCACTTATCATTCAACACATTGCTGTTCTATCCCCACGAGTATGTATATTTTCTTCCTTGTCTTCATATTGGTTTATAGATCTGCATGTTGTTCAATCTTAATGTGTCTTTGTTTTGTCTGGATGACCTGACTACTTGGGGACAGCTGCATACTGGAGTCATGCACTCTTTTATCTATGTCTTTGCATATATTAGTGCTTACTTATGAAACTGTGTGTGCCAATGCTAGTGAATATATGTTTAGAACTCCTATAGCCTGTTGACGGAATGTTTCCTTAAATGCTATGAAGTGACTACGTCTTCCTACTAAGTCTGATTTGACACATACTTCATTAGATATTAGTGAAATTGCATCTGCTCATTTTCAAGCTCCTTTTGCGTTAAGATATCTTTTCCCTTCTTTTCACATTTGGAAGGAATCTGCTTTATTAATTAATATATTTATTTATATGTTTTCTGTTTGCCTCCTATCTATCTGCTATCTATCTATCTATCTATCTATCTATCTATCTATCTATCTATCTATCTATCTACCTATCTACCTATCTGCCAGCCAAGAGCAGAGAACAACAAATAGATAGGTCATGTTTGGTTTCTTTTATTTAAAAACATCAATTTCTATGTATGTGTGTATATGTGTGTGCGTGTGCATGTGTGTGTGTGTGTGTGTGCCTACCTGTTTGTAAGCCACCACCTTAGTGCATTAATTACAGAAGTCAGAAACAGGCAACCGCAACCGATTGCTGGAGTCGAGTTCCTGACGAGGGTAGAGTCTAAGTGTAGATGGATACAAGAGTGACTACGGAGGAGTCAGACACAGGCCACTTCTGAATTTCGTTTTGTAGGAGATGGACAGAGAAGATGCAAATCTCGCTGTGACTTTTCCTATTCTGACAGCCTACATCTCTCACAGGTGCCACAATGCCGGGATCCAGTCCTGGCAATGGACACTGATGCAGAGAATGCAAGCTGTTGGCGAGGGAGGGGGTGAGGCATGTTATGATGGTCAGGAGAATCCTGCAGCCTGATCGACTAGTAGCCAGAGTGCTTCTTTATTATATAAAATTCAGTAAGCAGGGATATATTAATGTTGTTCCAAACATAGATCATATTATTTTGGTTTTGGACACATGTTTTCTTGTTCATCTTTTAGTCATCATTGATAAACTGTGACAGAACGGAGTTATCTTTTATAATCATCTTCCCTCACGTTTTGATGTTATTAATAAACAGAGTTATCTTTTATGATCATCTTCCCTCAAGTTTTGATATGATTGATAAACAGAGTTATCTTTTATAACCATTTTTACCCATTAACCCCATAACCCAAATTTTTAGAATCTAGAGGCATGTGACAGCCTTTTCTCAGGCTAGTAGTTTTTGTGTCTACAAGTACACTGGACCAAAACAAAATCTTCAAGTCAGCCTGGGCATGTTGTAATGTCCAAGCAATGTGTTATTAATTATTAATGGTCAGAGTGCCAAGAAAAATCCTCAAACCAAAGTTACTATAGTTATTATTAAAATTATGGCCTAATGTAATGTTTATATTTTATGTTTAATAAAATTTGTCTATCTGTCTAATCCTGGCATTCTGTTGTTTCTTGGTCCTGTGATACCACAGGACTCTGCACGTGCTAACTTTTCTAAGAAAAGGAGGTCCTGATATTTAATTTTTTGTTAACTTTCCACTCCATATTTTGTTCATCAAAGTCTTGAAGGACCAAGGTAACCAGCTACACTAACTGTGAAGGACTAAGGTAACCAGCTATACTAACTGTGAAGGACTAAGGGAACTAGTCTACACTAACTGTGAAGGACTAAGGTAACCAGCTACACTAACTGTGAAGGACTAAGGTAACCAGCTATACTAACTGTGAAGGACTAAGGTAACCAGCTATACTAACTGTGAAGGACTAAGGGAATCAGTCTACACTAACTGTGAAGGACTAAGGTAACCAGCTACACTAACTGTGAAGGACTAAGGTAACCAGCTACACTAACTGTGAAGGACTAAGGTAACCAGCTATACTAACTGTGAAGGACTAAGGTAACCAGCTATACTAACTGTGAAGGACTAAGGTAACCAGCTATACTAACTGTGAAGGACTAAGGGAATCAGTCTACACTAACTGTGAAGGACTAAGGTAACCAGCTATACTAACTGTGAAGGACTAAGGTAACCAGCTATACTAACTGTGGAAGACTAAGGTAACCAGCTACACTAACTGTGAAGGACTAAGGTAACCAGCTACACTAACTCTGTCGCCATATATGTCACATAATTACCTGAGTGTACAGTGGGAAGAGGCTTGCAATCTGATCTGTGGCCAACTCCTCTGGCCCACCGAAGCTTATAGACCTTTTTGAGCGTACTTTGCTTTGATTATTTTGTTCCTGAGTAAGTACAGGGTCAGAGGTTTCAAAAATTTCTCATAGCCTCATAAAGAGACCTCTGGCTTCTTTATGTGTATCACATCCTCCAAGGTATGAGGAAGACTTTGGTGTAGATGAGGTTATGTCCCTACAAGCAGGAGGGGTAGAATGTTCAGGACTTTCCTGGGAAGTTTAGAAGCAGTACTCCCAGGAGAAGGCATTAATGATTCATAAGAATTTTTCCTTTAATCCAATATTCACAAATTGTACCAATATTAAAAGTCCCCGAAGTATGCAACAAGTGGGGATGAAAACCAAGTTGACACGGCAGCTATCAGGTGACTTGGCTTTGCTGGATCTTTGTCAAACAGCTGTGCTGGCCTTAAGATTTTTGCTGTTCCCATCTGATATGACTGTGCCAGCTGATGTCCCGGAACTGGATTTACAAACAGTGTGAGCTGCCTGATGTCACTGGTGTTAAATGGATCCAGGTTCTCTGCAAGAGCAGCCACTGCCTCCAATCATTAAGCTATCTCTCTAGCCCCATGTTTTTTATTCCAATCTGCTAGCCTGGGTCTTCTGATAGGTGAATTGAGACTATCAGTGTTCTGAGTTATTGCTGAAAGTTATGTATCCGTTTGTGTCAGTGTGTTCCTTTCTAATAGTCATTTCTTAATAGTAACTTAGCAGTAATAGTCATTATTTAATCCTATTTGCTTACTTAGTACTGTACTAGTCCAGTTTATTTATTGTGACCACATGACTGCTTATCTTTCTATTCAGTGTGTAGGATTCCTTGAAGCATTTTCCCTCGTACTGGCTTCGAGGTTATGGATTCCTTTAGTTTGTATGTATCATCAAAAGCTTTATATTCCCCTTTAATAATGAAAGGTGGCTTTGCTTGCTACAGAAAACTGTCACTTCCGTTATTGCCTTTTTAGAGTTAGAAATATACCACCATATGCCTTCTTGTTTTAAGAGTTTCTGTTGAGAAATATTCTATTATTATGACACATTTGCCTTTATAAATGACTTGGTGCTGCTGTCTTAGAGTTCGCAATATATTGTTGCTGGTGTTCTGTGTAGTTAGTGTTGTAACTATAATATGACATGTGATATTCTATCATTTTGCTGTTCTTAATGCCTCCTATAACTTGGAGACCATTTCTTTCTATTTGAGAGATGTTTTACTGTCACTTTATTGAATATATCTTTAATGCCTTTAGCTTCTACTGCTCCTTTGTTCATAATTCATGAAATTTTGTGTTTAACGATGCCCATATGTATTACATGCTCTGTTTGTACTTGTTAGTTCATCTTCATTTGTGTATGAATGTTCTAATTCATATACCTTGTCCCCAAGTTCTGACATTATTTTCTACTTGGTCCATTGTATTTGTCAACCTTTCCACTCTGTTTTGTAGTTCCATTATTGAATTTTTAATTAATGTTGTTTATTATTTCTCCTTCTCTTTATTGAATTTCTCTTTTATATGGTATAATGACTTCCTATTTCATTACATCCTTTATTTGTATTTTTTAAATTTATTAAAGAAGGACTATATATTTATGGGCTTATTGTTTTACTAAACATTCTTTAAAAAATTCTTTTGGATTGTTTGGGATTTTACTATAATTAAAATCTATTACTATGGAGTTTTGGAATATTTGAATAAGTCACATTACTTTGATTATTTTTATTTCTTGTGTTTATGCACTAGGGCTTTCTCAATTTGCATTAAGGTCATCTTTGGAATTTTAATTATATGTATCTCTTCCATTGACATGCTTGTTATTTTCAAGTGGTACTATGCTGCAGTGGGGTTGTATTAGATTTATTGCCCATGCACTGGGGGTGTGTAACTCTGTATCTAAACTCTCACCTGACAGGGCCAAGTCACTGTTAACAAACTCCCATACCCTGCTGGAAATATAACACTAACTATGGAAGCCATTGCAACTGGTGGATATGTATATGCTAGCTATTAAAATAGAGAATTACCATTCAAAAATAAAAATCTCTTGAAATTCATTAACTTTTGAAGAATGAAGAAACAATCACGGCCATGTGTATACTGTGATAAGTTATGGGAGAAGGAATGGAAAGAAAATAAACAGACTACTTTCAACTTCTTCCTCTTTTCCCTCCCTTTCTGTCTCTCATTCTTTCAATGGATATTGAATTCTGAGTCTCACACATATTGTACAGGAATTATACTACCCAGACCAAACATTTTCCCCTGTTTGCCTGTTTCATAGGCCAAGTCTCAGAGTATAGCCCCTTAATACTCTCCCTGTGTTAGAGAGGGCCATACAGGCAGAGAGCCTTTGCAACTCAGCTGGGTCACTTAAAAATGCTCAGGTGAAGTGTGAAGAAGATTGGATTGATTAGCACTCATGGATACCTGTGTAGTATGCAGCCCCTGAAAGACGATGTATATCTTCGCCAAAATAAAGATCACTGTTTTGAGTTGCTATGGCCCACCTTTAATGTCTGCCATTTCACCTGCTCCTGTGACTGGTGACTGCCTTTTTTCTTGCATTCATCTTTCCTGTTCTTTCTCTTCTTCTCTTGTAAATTATCCAAAAGTGTAATTTTTGAGGTTCCTCTTGTTCTTCAACTATAGTTCTAATTGGGAGTTCCAATTCTGAATATGGCTCTGAGCATTTTTACTTGGTGTAAATGGGAGACTGTTCCTGACTCCCATTCTGCTTATGTTTGGAGTTTTCCTTCTCTGATATTAACACGAGTGTTATTCTACCGACACCCACTTCCTAAAACAGCTGTTCTCCATCTCTTTCTTGTTCATTCCCTAGAAAGTTTAACCAGCGGGTGTGTGTCACCTGGCATCTTTCCCCTCTTTGTTGATTCTTTACAAGTATATTCAATCCATTAAGGAAGTAGTGGATTCAAGTTCTGTGAGGGTTCAGGTTTTCATGAGGTCTACAATACTACATAAATATCGCATTTTTGCTTTTCCCTATTAATCTGTTTTGTCTCAGTTTAACTTCTAAACTCAGCTGGGTCCCTCAGTGAATTTGGATATGATTTTCCACACCTACATAATATCGTACAGAATATATCTATATTTATGTAATATTTCCCCTAATTCTATATTGTCTTTATTAATTTATTGGAGTTATGCCATAAAGTTGTTTTAGCTTTTAACGTTTTCTGTATAGTATCTCTTCACTTTCCTGAAAACACTATTCCTTTTGTTTTAGGGCCGGTATCACCTCTGTTTGATGGGATTCTAAGTAATTAAAATTAGATTGTTGTAGCCGTAGTGATGTTCAGAAATGGACACAAAACCGAGACAGACCGCAAAATTTTAAGTCAAGAGTACTGAAGAAAATTCTGTTAATCTTTACATCTTCACTTATCAGTTCTCAACCCAAGTCGATGCAAGTCTGGAGACCGTAGTTATTTTCTATATCAGGTAAGAAGGATATGAGTACTGAGAAATAAATCATGTAGAAAATAAAATGAAGAGATCTAATCAGGGGAGATAGATAGAGACGATTTAATAATCTCTAAAATAGCTCCTCCCAAGAAGTTCTCATTTATTGGGGGAAATTAAATGCATTAGTGCTTAAAAATTCCTTGAATAAATTTGTCTGCCTAAAATATTTGTATATGATCTTTAACTTAGTGGACATAGCTTATATTCTTTGTTTTATAAACAGTTTCTGCTACTCTTTAAAGACACCTCTGGGAGACAGGGAAATGGCATTTCTGTTTGTTGTAGTAGTGTTTGTAACTAACTTTAGCACAGCAAACATAAAAGACGGATGGTGGTGCTACATTCAGCAGGCATTTATCTGAGTGATAGTTCCTGAGTCTTTTCTTTCTCCAACTGCTAAAGATCAATACCGAAATCCAAAAACCATTAACATACAATTATTAATACACAAAGGGATTAAAATTTATTGATGATTTTCTGCTTGTTTTGATCATTCTACATGTTTACTTATTCTTCAAAATCTTTCATATTACATAGTGTACCTCTCTGTTTTAAAGAAAGAAGATGTCGTTAAGCAGGATATATAACATAACATTGCTGAGTCTAGATTGAAGTGAGGTCTCTCTGTTAAGCATATGATTAACCCCTAAAATCATCATTTTCTACCAATAACCTTCACTTAGAATTGCTATGATGAATATTAGCTTTCTCACAACTTCATAACAAATTTAGAAAATCAATTCTTTCATATCAAAACACTTTACCTAATGGGACAAATGCTTCTCCAATAGCACGTATGTCTATGTTTATATTGGTGTAAGTTCATGTGTAATGGTGAAGACATGCCCTAAATACATGTTTGACATTTAAAAACATGCATCAAAAAAAAGTTCATCTCTTGTAAAGGAATAAAATTTGTGACACTGGCCATTATAAGGTATTAAAAAATTCATGGCAACTTTTGAAAATGAAGGAATGCTATTAACCTTGGTGTCTTGACCAAATTACAATTCGGGTAATTACATTTGTCTTTCCTAATCTCCTCTTCAACTTTCAATTGGGTAGTATATTCTTAATGGAATTCATTACCCAGTCTCCCGGAGGATTTAAAATAGGACTTATCTTTCAAGACTGGGTCTACTCTTAATTTATGTTCTCTAACTCCAATTGAGCGGTCACAGAGACTCTTCAAATGTGTGTGTTTAATTTAATCCTAGGTTTCCATTTTGCTTTCTCAATTTGACGGTTCTAAATCATTTTCCTTGTGCTTACAACCCAGACACACTTAGCAGCATACCCCACTATCCTCTATTCTGAAATACCAGAAGCAAACAACATGTAAAGTTTCACAGTAACCAACGCCGCTGTTTCATACTCATGAAGAACATTCACATTCTCTTCACAAAGTCAAAGCCATCTATGGGCGTTCATCTGAAGCCTGGCGCTTTTTGTGAAGGTTTTCTATGAACACACCCTTTCCTCTACCACTCTGCCAGTTCTGTCCCTTGCTTTATTTCTTCCTAGTTTTCAAAGAGGCATATGCCCTACGTACCCCCTGAATGACCTATTTAGCCTCCACGCCACAGTAATTTGCTGCTCACGTCCGTCAATTCAATCATGTTCACTCCCTAAGCATTTATAGCATTGTTTACTAAGTCATTAAAGTTCCTCCATTTTGCCCTCATAGTTTTATCTTGCCTATATTTATCCTTTATCCTTTTATCACTATATTGTATTTCCCATACTTTCAAATTCTATGCAATATCATCTACCTCTGCCATGGTATGAAAACTGTTCTTCAAAAATGATAAGATTAATTTCAAAGTGCAAAATCAATATCTTTCCCTTAGCATGCATAAGTTCTACTTTTCCGTTGGCTTTAACCCTGTTGATAGGGTCTTATTTACAAAATTCACATACCATCTCTGCCTTGGCACTTGACATATTATTTCCTGAATTCTCCTTGCGTCGCAAAATTTAATGGAAGCTATCCCCAATGTTTTATCTCTGTTTTATTTCCTTTACCAATCTATTTATTAAGGATCACTTTTAATTAGGTAGCCAAATTGAAAGAAACATTGTCAAAAAAGTAAGACACAGTTTATCTATATGTATTACGTGCCAGTTGACTAAAATTTATACAAGAATACCTTCATTTATGGAAGAATACCAAGAATATTATCAGCATTTTTGTACCCATGAAAACAAAGACTGAAGGTCTCTGATAGGTCCTTAAAGGATGGTTCACCTCCACCTGAGTTCAACCCTCAGGCAACACACACACACACACATTACATCATTAGAGAGAGACAGAGAGAGAGAGAGAGAGAGAGAGAGAGAGAGAGAGAGAGAGAGAGAGAGAAGGAGGAGGAGGAGAGGGAAAGAGAGAATATATTGCAACATGTGCAGTTTAAATTTACATCTCTTCCTATCTTTATACTTTACACAAAAAAGCAAGGCATGGTGGACTGAACTTTGTGCCTCTTCAAGTTTTTTTTTCTTTTTTTTTTTTATAGTCATCCTAATCCCTGGTGTGACTATGCGTAAAGGAAGAGATTAGATTTCAGGGAACTCATAAGATTGGGGCCAGAATCAAATAAGGCTGTGGTCATAAGCAAAATAATAATAAGATAAAGAGAAAAACATAAAGTTCTTTCCCCTACCATTTCCTTTTCTCCCTTCCCCGCTCTATGCCTCTGGCTCACTGACTTCTACCCCTGCTTCACTCCTCTTTTTATCCTTTCCCTTACCATTCTTCTCTTCCCTAATGTCCCCTTCTCCTTCCTCCCTGATATGATGCACCTGTGTCTGACTGAAAGCTTAGGAGAGAGTCCTGGCCAGTGAAAGGAAGAGTTGACCTTCGATTTCTGCCTCCAGATTTATGAGACAATGAATTTCTAATACTTTACCCATATGCAATTTACCATTCTTTTATATAGCTTTTCTGTATGGTATTTTGTTATCATTTCCTAACTGGACAAACAAACAAGTTAAATGGATACATTTTCAGCTTTAAATATGCTTAAGTACTCCAGTTATGGAGCAAAAGTTAGGAACTTTGTGAAATGTCTCAATGGCAAGTAATCTTGTGCAGTGCAACATACCTCCTAAACTGGTAGCCTTTTGTTTAAAAGTCTTACAAAAGTGTAAAGAACTCAGTGCTTTCTGTAATTATTATTAAAAATACAGGATAATACTCATTACCTGAACGATTTAGGAAAAGTGCTTTGGGCCATATTTGACTTTTAAGTATGTACAAAAAGATAAAGAAATAAAACCTGTTGAATAATGAAAACTATTAACATGCCCCTAAAGCTTAGTGTGGGCCAAACTCTGAACTTTTATGGGTGATCTTGTTTAATCTTCACAGTGATTCTGAGTATTAATTATCTCCATTGAAATGTCCATCTTAATAACATGGTAGGCTGCATGCATGGATAGACTTGTCTGCTGAAAATAGTACATGACTAAAATGTAATAAAAAACCTTTGCAATGAAATAAATACTGGTCTTTCAAGGAAGTGAAGTATTTTTCATGCTAAGGACAGATCAGTGTAGGAGGGGAAGTGCTAGCTTTAGTTCTTAGGAATTTGCATAGCTGCTGAATCTGAGCTTTGGGTTTTTATGTAAGGTCCTTGGTTAATTCCCAAAGTGTACATCAGGCAATCATCAAGGTCCGCTGTAGTCTCAGAATGAATTCTGATCAGATTTCTGTTACTTGTTAGAGAGGACTACAGCCAGTTTGCTACTTTGATCCTAAATAATTTGGAATGACTGAAGGATGTTGTCAAGCAGCCGCAATCACAGATACTGTCACTGCCTTGATTTGCACTCTAGTCCAGCAAGAGAAACATGACCTTCTTGCAAAGCCCTCAGTGCTTCTGTTGTGGTCACACGTTGGGGTGATATGTGTAGGGGTCCAGCTGTGGATTAGAAATGTTAGAAAGAAAAAAAAACAGAAATACAAAAGAAAAAGAGACAAAGACTAGAGCCAGGAGTACAACCCAGTGAATATTGAATTCGTCCACAATTTATTTTCCATATGCTTTACATACCCCAATCCCAAAGGGGGGGGGGAGAAGGCAAGACTTCTTTACCATAACACAAACAAAGAGTAAAGTAATTACCTCTTCAATATGTGAAACATAAAGTAACTACATCCTGAATTGTATTCTGTTGTTTAGGCAGGACATGCAGCTAGGTTAAGCATCCTGTAGGGAGTCACACCGTGTGTCAAATCTCCTGTCATAACCTCGAAGGAGCAAGAATAGGCCTGAACTTTCTGACCTTTAGTCAAGGTGAAACAAATTCACTTCTGTGGGCTCCAACATGCTTCTCCCTATGTTCATCCTACTCTATTAGCAAAGGCATGGGTGGCATAAGATACAAGCACCAGGAGCAAAGGCCAGGAATTGCTGACCTTTAAATTAAATTAAACAGAAAGGCTCTAAAACAACTGATTATTATGTTTGGTGATGTGAAACCCAGGCTTAAAATATGTGAAGAAAGCACAAGCCTGTAGGAATTATTGATGATATTTGAAATTAGCTAGAATACTTGAAGAACGTATGAAAGTTTTAGATACTAAATCTTGGATAATTAAAGTGAGAACTCAGAGGTCAATTTTAATAAAGACTAGGTAAAGAATAAATAAACTAGAAACTTCTAGAAAGAATGCTACAAGGAATTATGAAAAAAAATAGAATAGTATTGACTTAATACGTGAAGAATAAAGTAGATGCTAATGTCCATATAGTTATAGGTGAGGGTGTAGAAAAGAAAGGGAATGTAACAGCAGATGCATTGTGACGTGTATATTGCTTGAAAAAAATTCTGGAACTGATGAAGTTAAGAAAATAAATCAGGAAGCTCAGATTGGATATCAAGGGGAAATGCCTTTTTCCTTCTATTCTTGGAGTGAAAGTAGAGAAGACCCAATGAAAAGAGAACTCAGCTGCTGCGCGAGTGAAGGAGATGTGTTTAGGTGGAGAAGTGGTTAAACTGAAGACCCCTTCCATGCAATAATGGAGTCCAGGAGACTAAGGCTTGCTGTCTTCAATTTGCCACTAGAAAATACATGCTAATAAATTGTCCCTAAGCAGCACATATTGCTTTCAATAATAGCAGAGGAATACAAGGGTTTATCATGACATATTTGGAGTGAAATAATTCTTTAGGGGCTTCAGATGGAAGAAAAGTGATGTGAGAAGGATTATAAGCCGTCCAAGAATTGATGAATTTCTCGGAAAATGGTAAACACAAGAGCGAACTTAAGAGAATGAGACTTTGCTTAATAATACTCTCAATGAGTCCACTGTCTATATTTTATAGACATTTATTAGGGTGGCAGAAAACCTGAGTATTTTTTTCAATATTATATAATCCTTAACTGACAGAGAGATTTATAGTTAAGAATATTGATTTCTACACCCTGTGATTAAGTTTCTGACTCTAAGTGAATAGACTAATGAAAATATTAAATCCATTTCCAAGATCTTGTAAACCAGAAGATAGATATGGCAAAAGATTATCAGAAAGATCATTAGGTTAAAAGTCATGATCTGAGATTCATGGACCCAGCACCAAATTACCCAGCGAGGGAACTGGTGTTAGTCTCTTAATATTTCTGACCCTAGCTTCATTATCTGCACCATGGGAATAATATCTGTCTCCTGTGCTGAAGTTATTGTAAAGAGAAACTGCAGAATGGCTTCAAGACTAGAAGGAACAAATAAGACTAGCTCAACCCTCCTACGCACTAAATGCATGTGGGTTTCCCAGAGCCACAGGTAGAAATTTCCTTTCTCAGGTAATGGCATTAAGAGGTGGGGTTTTAGGGAAGATCCATCAGTGAAGGTGGAGCCTTCATTAATGAGGTCAACAATTTCAGAAACGAAGACCCATTTATTGCCTTGGGTTCTTCTGTCATATAAAGATACAGCAAAAAAGTGATCGTTTATAAATCAAAAAGCTCTGAGAGCCTGCCTCAAATCAGCTGGCTGACACCATGAAAACTGATTTTCCACCTCCATGGTGGTGAGAAGTAAATTTCTCTTATTTATCCTACATAGTAAACAGGGTTTTTTTTGTAATAGCTACCTTAAGGGACTTAGGCACAAGTTTTTCTTGCTCATTATTCAACACATATGAGCACTTCCAAAACCTAAAGAGCCCAAGATAGGCAGGGCTGGCAATGTGGACAAGAGCAGTAACACACAGCAATGGAACAATTTCCTGGTTCCTTTCCAACACTTATTTGTGGAATAATCTTCTTAAGGATGGGTGCAGATGGTCTTGAATACCATTTTCGTGTCCTAATTTATTCCAGGTGACAGTATTATAATATTTGGATTATGGGCAGGAGGCAGTAAGAATCACCGTAGTAAAAGTGGGTCTTAGCGTAGTGTTAGCTCTGCTCAAATGTTATCTTCCCTCTCTCTTTTGTCTTACTGCTCTTAATCTTTAAACTATGGTCTCATCTCTCCAAGTAGTTTCCCCATAGATCTTGGTACCAGTGACTGAATCAAAGCATTCATTAATTCAGTAATTAGGAAACAGAGGTGGAAGAACAGAATGTATCAGGCACACAACCCCTGTGGAACCCGTGTTAAAACAAGGCTGGAAGGTAATTGACAAAATTAAGATTGGCCGTACTGTATATTCATCCTAGGAAACCAGGTGTTATTGGAGAAGAGGAAACAGGGAAGTTGGAAAGAAAATCAAGAATGCTCAGGTTATCCAGGAAAGAATGAGAAATAATTCAGTTATTCTTAAAGGGCAAAGATGAAGGACTTTATTTTAGCTATTGGATCAATGATTTAAACACAATTAGTGGTTCAGATTTAGATACTATCTCAAAATGAAAGTATGAGATTTTCTGAATCATATATAATTCTAAGTTGAAACAAATTTAAAATAAAGCGAATACCCTAAGTAAGATTTTATTCCTGAATTCTGAAAGAAAAAAAATTCTATGAAATATTTGTTATTTACGCAGAGAACTGCTTCTCCAATTTTCTCATAGCCACATGGTCAGAAAAATCACAAAAGTTAAGGAGTATTTAGATTAGCATGATAGGAAATGAGAATGCTACAGATTTGTTTTGGGAAAAAAGTATTGATAATTTTAAAAGAACATGCTCATTTTAATCTAAAACTGCTTTTACATGTATATGTACATCTCTTTTCAGTTAAGAGAAGAGTATATGTGTGTTCATGGTTATATCTTTGCTATGTTCATGCTGAATAAGTGAATAATCACAGCCATTTATTTATTGCAAGTTCTGAGAGAAATAAGACTTATATAATGGGTTTGAAGAGCTAGAATTGGGAGGGCAAACCACTGCACGGAATCAAGAACATGGGCCAGAGCAGATGAGGGGAATTAATAGGGGAGAGGAGCTGTGACAGAGAGCTGCTCTATTTTAATGATTCCATTGTGGTTTGGTAGCTGAAAATAACAGAAACCATCCTCAGTTTTAGAAAGTCTCAACTCCCACATCTGGGCGTCAGCAGCCCTCACTCTCTTAGGGGATTCCAGACATAGCTTTTCCTGGCTCTTCTATCAGCTGGAAAAGCTGGCATCTCTTGTGTTCTTGTCTTTTGACTGCACTACTAAAATACCCACCTCTTTGCTCTGCTCTCTCACTGTGTGTCTGTGTCTCCTCTTTTATCTGAGGTTTTCTTAGGAAGACACCTGTCCTTCTATTCAATTTTTGTCTTAATAGTCTACAATGATGATCTCATTTTAAGATCCTTACCCTAACTACATCCGAGATGACTTCTTTCCAATAAGGAGAAATTCATACATTTGAGATAAATGTATGAATAAATATATATAAATAAATATATATGGATAAGAGTGGCTATCATATTACTTACCTTACTTATGGTTTTGTGCTTTTATTTCAATGGCCCTAAGGCTTTACACCTCTTCAAGTGTCTCTGACCATGACCCTTTAATATTGTTGTCTTCTGGCCATACTATAGCTGTTGTCCTCTTGAAATCCAGGAGTTGTGATTAGCTGAAGGAGACTCATATAAGATTGTGTCCATCGCCTTTCTGTCATATAGGTGGAGAAGAGCTCATAAGATCTTTCTCTTCCTCAAGATTCTAAAGACAGTAATAGTTATTAGGGAAATGTGCTCACAAGGCCACCATCTCCCCAACAGCTAATGGGAGTCAGTAAGTCAAGGGTTGTTAGGAACAGTGACTAATGAGGCCATATACATACAAGAATATATACACAATTAAGAGAGAGGCTTTTCTACAGTGGTGTATCCAACAATGCTCTTATAAGTAGACCTAATTAAGTAGACTGTTTTTTTTCCAAGCTACACTTGAGCAGAGTGGTTTTTTTTTTTTTTGGTGTGTCTTTATGTCTTATCTGGGGTGAATAGATGCATAGATGCCTGTCTCCCACTGTAATAGAGAAAGATTTTTCATTATATAGCAAAAGTATTTCGGGAAGCAATAGTATGCATGAGCCATCTGAAATAGTGACTGAACCTCATCAATAATTGATTAGTTTGATGTCAACAGAGATGTATCTTTATTTTTTTCACACCTGCTTAAGTCCCTTATGTTTATGAGAAATCCCTTCTATGTAAAGTAAATGCTGGAGATGGAGAGTTGGCTCAGTGACTACGATGAGGCAAGTTGTTCTTGAACCTGGGTTTGGTTGACAGCACTCACACAGTTGCTCAGTTATCTGGACACCAGTTTCCAGGAGATCTCATATCATCTCATGGCCTCCATGGAAAACAGGTATGCATGTGGTACATATGCCTGCAGGCAGGCAAACATATTAAATGATACAAAATTAGAAATAGACAAAAGTAAACATTAAAGAAAAGATCAGTAGGAAGTAAAATACTGAAATATGTCTCATTTTCTCTTTGGCTAAAGAGCAAAGGAAAAACAAACCCAGATAATAGCAGAAGGAAACCGAAGCATGGACATACATGACATACAAGCGAGAATGGAAAAATTTATTTTATGAAAGAGAAGCACATTGCAAAACAATAGACAAGCGTCGTTAAGGAGGGACAATGAACAAGTGAACTAACTGAAATCCTGATGAGAGGACAGATCATGTTTGTTTCCCTCCTGAAGTTTCTGTGTCTGCACATGTTAGAGAACTCTCCATTTTCCCCAAAAGACACTTAAGGTCATGCTCAACCTCCTTAGCGATCAGGGAAATCCAAATCAAAACAACTTTGAGATACCATCTTACACCTGTCAGAATAGCTAAAATCAAAAACACCAATGATAATCTATGCTGGAGAGGATGTGGAGGAAGGGGAACACTCATCCATTGTTGGTGGGAATGCAAACTTGTGCAGCCACTGTGGAAATCAGTGTGGCGGTTTCTCAGGAAACTGGGAGTCAACCTCCCTCAGGACCCAGCAATTCCTCTCTTGGGAATATACCCAAGAGATGCCCTATCATACTACAAAAACTTTTATTCAACTATATTCATAGCAGCACTCTTTGTAATAGCCAGAACCTGGAAATAACCTAGGTGCCCCTCAATAGAAGAATAGTTAAAGAAGGTGTGGAACATATACACATTGGAGTTTTACTCACTGGTAAAAAACAATGACATTTTGCATGCAAATGGATGGAAATAGAAAACGCTTTACTGGGTGAGGTAACCCAGACCCAAAAAGAGGAATATGGTATGTACTCACTCATAAGTGGATTCTAGCCATAATTAAAGGACATTGAGCCTATAATTCATGATCCTAGAGAAGATAAATAAGAAGGTGAACACAAAGAAAATCATATAGTTATCCTCCTGGATATTGGAAGAAGACAAGATTGCCAGGCAAAATTTGGGTGCACGGGGGTGTTGGGGGTTGAATGTAAGAGGAGATGGGTAGAGAGAAGGAGAATGGGAGGATTCGGGAGAGCTTGGGGGAATGGGATGGGTGGGATGGAGGAAGGGTGGATATGGGAGCAGGGAAGTGATTATTTTAATTAAGGGAGCCATTTTAGGGTTTCCAAGAGACTTGACTCTAGAGGGCTTCCCAGGTCCAAGGAGAGGTCCCCAGATTGTTCCTTGGGCAACAGAGGAGAGGGTGCCTGAACTGGCCTTGTCCCATAGCCACACTGATGAATATCTTGCATATCACCATAGAACCTTCATCTGGCGATGGATGGAGATAGAAACAGAGACCCACATTGAAGCACTGGACTTAGCTCCCAAGGTCCAAATGAGAAACAGAAGGAGGGAGAACATGAGCAAGGAAGTCAGGACCACGAGGGGTGTGTCCACCCACTGAGATGGTGGAACTGATCTGATGGGAGCACATCAAGGCCAGCTGGACTGGGAGTGATGGAGCATGTGATCAAAATGGACTCTCTGAATGTGGCTGACAATAAAGGCTGACTGAGAAGCCAAGGACAATGGCACTGGGTTTTGATTCTACTGCATGGATTGACTTTGTGGGAGCCTGGTTTGTTTGGCTGCTCACATTTATAGACCTGGATGGAGGAGAGAGGACCTTGGACTTCCCATGGGGCAGGGAACCCTGACTGCTCTTAGAAGTAGAGAGGGAGGAGAGGTGAGGAGCGGGAAATTTCTAGTAAATAAATAAATAAATAAATAAATAAATAAATAAATAAATAAATAAATAAGAACTCTCCATTTTCTGTGTTCCACCTCTTCAAACCTCACGGTCAATCATCTATTTAGTACCAATGTGAATTTAATATGTTCATGATGGAGAACATGGACTACCCTCTGACCACAACCACTAAAAAGCGGCTGAACCTTTCCAAACTGGTCATTTCTTTCACTCTTAAAAACTTGCCTTTCAGAGCTGTTCTGAGCCTCCTTTTCCTCTCTGAGTCTCTTTTTTGCCGAGTGACTAGTGTAGTTTTCTCTGTTCTTTCTTCTCTTTCCTTGGTGTAAGCCTGCAGACATTCTTTACTGGGGCTATAAAACGGGACCAACATCCGTTTGTTTTGTTTCTGAACAGTGAACAAACCAGTAACAAACTCAAACCAGAGAAACAAAAGTAAATTTGTTCATTTAAAAATCATCACTTACCCATGTTCTTTTAAAAATGTCTTTCCATAGGTGGGAAGTTACCTGGCAGAAAAATACACCATCCTAGGTGGTTGTTGGGTGTGTTTAATGAACCATGATCAATTGTCTTTTGCACAACTGAACAGAGAATCTTTTCTGTGATTCTCACTCAGCTTTTATGACACAGCTCAGAAAACACCATAAAAATGAATTCTATAATGCTGTATAGCAAGAGTCATAGCATCCAGCTTCCTTTTCTATATTTGTGAAAGGTTTAGAAGACAAAGGAAAAGAGCATTATGGGGCTTTCATTCTCTCATGCAATCATCTGCCGCTGTTCAGACTGGCTAGTGTGGTAGAGAAGAGTTAATGGCAATTGAGTCTGACTCCTTGTGGGAAATAAACAATCACCTACCTTCTAGCAGTGGTTCGACATTTTGCACTTCATGTTTTACCAAATTTATATGTTATGTATGATTGCCATTCTCATGTGTCAGGGAGAAGGTAGGATACTCAATAATCGCTTAGTGGCTAAAGAAAGATGATGGAGCTTGTCATAATATTTCTAGAAATGTTTCTTCTGGTGGCTTAAGATAAAACATTCAAGAAGATACAATGACCTTTGGAAGAAAAAGCTAGTTCAAATCCCAAGGGACACTATCTTGGACTTGAAGCTTTGTAGATCTACTTCAAATATTTAGCTGTTTTGTTAGGTAATAAGAGCATTACAGCTTTAATCTTCACTGTGATTTAGAAAAGAAGAAAGACATAGTGATCTGTTTACAGTACATATTAACTAAATGCATTCATTTGCATAATTCCTCTTCAGGGATGGACTGCATTATTCAGAGATTTCTATATGTGGAACTGCAGGGATATTTTAGGCTTCAGTGACACTGAGGTCTTAACTTAAAGTCTATTAGATTAGTACGACAACATTTCCTGATTAAAAATTCCCATTAGCGGTGAGACAACTTCTGAGAAGTACTTTTCACCTTTTGGTGCCAATAGGGAAGAATAAATATTCTTGTGTGTGAGGGAATTCTGCATAGAAAGGTCTGAGGTTTCCTTGAAAGGTGTGTGTGTGTGTGTGTGTGTGTGTGTGTGTGTGTGTGTGTGTGTGTGTGTGTATGTGTCTTACAACTATAATGCTGGAGGAATGTAAATGTTCTAGAGGAGAGAAAACCACCAACAGAGCTCGGTCTTTTTTCAAGCCTCTGAATTCTAAATTTCTGATTATTTAAGGTGATTCCTGAAATGCTGACTCATAGGCAGATTTCAATTTTGACATATTCATTTTAAAAGGAAGCATATTGACACTTGTTCTTAATTGCCAACTTGTAGCTTTACTTTTAATTACTGTAGCACACAGGTGGATCAAGCTATAATTTCTAAATATTTCAAGACCTTCTGAAAGACATTGTCATTTCAACATAACCAGAGGCAAGTCGATGATTTTCATGATACAGAGAAGGAATATGGGGGAAATAATTAACACAAAAGACATTTTGAAAACCCCTATGGAAACCTGCTACTGTGGAAGCTTCTTGAAATACAAACATAAAAAAGAGTTTAAATAGAGTTACTCCATAAAGATAATTTCACTTCTTAAGTTTTTGCCTTCAACCTACCATGTGCCTTGGGTTTTGGGTCAGTTATGATGCATGATCCTTTTCAAAATAAAGCTCCAGAACTCCCAGTGGCTTAGCCACCTTCCCTACTGCGTTGGAAATGACAAGGTTTTATGTGGTTTTCTAATCAGAACACAGAGCATACCCATACTTTGTCAATATGGAGCATACCAAAATTGGTTTAATCACACAAAATTATCTTTTAAACTAATAATACTTTAGGGTTTGTGGTGTTGTTATTTTAGTATCTTTTATTGCTCTGAATGTCACTTTAATAATTGCCTGTATAGGGCAATATATTTTGCATTTTTAGGAGTTGAAAAGTCCTTAGGCATAACATCTTGAAATAGGATGGTGTGGGTTTCAAAGATGCGACAGGGCAACAGCACCAACACATTTCTTTCTATGTCAAGGTTCATTCATATTTTTTAAGTTTGGTAGTTTACAGTAACCTTACAAGTTTACATCTCTTCTATAGATATAAAGTAAATTATTTTACTGTTTACATTTTCAAGTATATTTTGTGAGCACAATGAATGCTGCAAATCATTATCTCCTCTTCCTACTCATTCTTCTCTTCCTTTTCCTCCTCATCTTCCTCCCAATCTTTCCTCTCAGTTTTCTTTAGGAATACTACTTGTAGTCAGTGTTTAAATACCTTTTGTATGGATGATCTACACTGGATTAGTTAATCTCATGCTCCTGAAACAATATACCCAAGGAAAACACCTTAGAAGAAAGAAGTTTGTCTAGTCTTATGGTGACATGCCTCGTTGTTTTGGCATGAGGCAGAAGAACACCATGGGAGTAGAACATGATCATGAAAAGATCACCCTTCAGAGGCAGGATTAAGAGAGAGGGCAAGCAGAAAAATCCAGAAGGTTATAATCTATATGACTAGCGCCCACCACCCCAATGATTTACATCTTCCAACCATGGCTTGACACCTAAAATTTTTACCACACTCCCAAAGCTCCTTAAACTGTGAGTCCATCACGTGTTAATCATTTCATGATATGACTGCTGACCCCCCGCCTCAGATTATACACCATCAGCTGAAAGATTTGATTGGTTATCAAGATCTAACACTTGAATTTGGGGAGAGTATTGGTATGCAAACTATTTTGTTATTAAAAACAAGATTGCATATTAATAAAGAATGTGAAAATGTCTGTTAGATAAGAGGTCATAACAAAGAGTACTTTTTTTGTTTTGTTTTGTTTTTTTGAGATTGGGTTTTTCTCTGTGGCTTTAGAGCCTGTCCTGGAACTAGCTCTTGTAGACCAGGATGGCCTCAAACTCACAGATCAGCCTGCCAATGCCTCCCAAATGCTGGGATTAAAGGCATGCGCCACCAACGCCCCGAAGAGTACTTATGTATACTCTAAAATTGAACTTTAAAAATGTCCCTGAGGTTTCCTGTGTTTTGGCTACATGTGGAGAGATTTTGCTTTGAGAATGTCATTATCTTAGAAGCTAGGCAAACAGCAATAAATGTTCAGTCTTGTACTTTTAATTTCAGTACATTCAAAATGATGTTTAGTTGGGTGCTTTGAATATGTAGTCTAGGAAGCAGGAAAAAGAGTCATAAAATATAAACAAAATACAGTACAAAATATAACTAAAACTGTTTGATGATGAACGCAATCAAATGTAATTCTCAGCATCTGGAATGAAAATGAAAATCTTGAGAGGGAAAAATCAAAACAGTAATAATGACAGTAATAACACACAAGAAACAGGGAAGCACAGCACATGTTTTTGTTCTACATTGCTAGTTTAACATGGATGTCTTTTATGTAAATCATTCTTTAAAAAGCAAACTCTAAAATTTTCAATTTTGTACAAAAATAGATCTAAGATATTTTAAGCTTGTGTTTTAAGCTTAGCCTTTTCATCAACAGAAACTGTAAAACTTGTACCATAACCACTTTTATGTATAATTTTATGAAAATAAAACTTAAGTTTTTACTTTATAAATGAGAGTATTGTACTTAATTATATTACTAAGCAATCACTGTAGTTTATTTATCCAAGCATCATAATATCCCACGGATATTTAAAATGAGTAAGGATGATTATATTAGATATCCCCAGCATACATTTATGTTTATTAAGAGAATCCACTCCCATATCTTGCTAACTCTCTCAAATTTTCAGTGATGTATTATATGCCTTGATAAGTGTTATCCATTTTCCATATTGTCTTGCTCAATATTTTAATTAAACCCCGCCCACAAAATCTATGATAACGTTTGGGCTCTTCTAGTGAGGCTATTAGTTAATTTTAGTAAATACGTATATTGTGCATTTGTTGAAAATTCTTTGTTGTTATTTACATTATATACTATGGTTTAAAAGGCAATTTTTTGTTGCTTTTATCTCTTTATATAGAAATTGAATTCCCAGTGTGATCCCCTATCCAAGTAGGCATGTTGACTGCTGTGGTCATTATGCAGGTCTTTTATAGGCAACTGTATTGCTGAGATTTTGTGAACACAGACTCCCTGCCAGGTCTAAAAGAGATGATCTTTTAGTAGAGATCTTGGTCCTTGGCTTTTACATTCTTTCCAATCCCTTTCTATAATTTTTTCTGAGCTTTAAATTTTGTTGTAGATGTACAAGTCAGGGGTGAGCGTCCCCAATTCCAGTGGCCAATCCGAAGCACATATGTATGTGTGCACGCACGTGTCTATGTGTGTGTGTGTGTGTGTGTGAGAGAGAGAGAGAGAGAGAGAGACAGAGAGAGAGAGACAGAGAGACAGAGAGACAGACACACACACAGAAACACACACAGAGAGAAACAGAGAGTAATAATTAAAGAAGTCATGAATTTGAGAGGGTTCAGGAAACATGAAAAGAGTTGGATATAGAGAAGAGGGAGTAGAATGAGATGAAAAAATATTGCTCATTTATAAAATTCTCAAAAGAAAAAATAAATTAGCAAACAAATTAAAAGAAAAGAATGGTTTATAACACTAAACCATGAGATTCAGATAAGGAAGAAAAAAGTCAATGGCCAAATGTTGAATAGCTGGGTTAATTGTGAGACCTTAAAGAACAGCAGAATAAAGATGTTTCAAATAAAAGTGACTTGTGCTGCTTTTGTCTAAGGTCTCACAATGGAATCACACCCTGCCCCATTCCTCTGTTTCCTGTACTATTTCAAGGCTTGATATTTTATAGAAATTAAGAGCTGTGTAACAACCTAGAAATAATTCTCCGTACTCAGAAATTGTCGAGTGTTGCTTTCTAGTTTTGTGGATTTCAGTTCAGAATAATTCTTGAATATGGTTCATTAGCTGGACATCATATATTCTGTTTGGATTTTTAGCCTAGTATACAAAGCCTATTAGAACTGCTTTTTTTGTGTGTGCAAATAAAGCATGTTGCAATTTCTTCACTTCTACTTATGGTGGCAAACTGATATCCTCTGCAGGTTTGCATGGTAGAGAGTTTAGGTGCGTGCTGATAGGCATGCATTTCGTGATATAGAGTGCACTTTGAATCACCATGGGATAAGTAGTGGCCAGCAAAATAAACCAAATTAACTAGAACTGAACCAAGGCTAGCAGGCAGAAACTGTCCTAAATTCCTGAACAAGATTACTAAATTGAAAATTGACTTACTAAGAAGGTGAGATACATTTACAGATATGACCCCAATGCTCTCATTAATTTGGACCTGTTCTGTAGAGGTGTGTGTGTGTGTGTGTGTGTGTGTAAAGGGGGAACCAGTGAAACATAGAGGAAGAAACATAAAAAGGTTACTGACACTTATAGAGCACATGTATGTAGGAGCTTGTGTAATGACAAAATTCTTCCCGCCTTGACACTTAGCCGAATTCCGCTCCTCTCACTTCCCGTTGTCCACTTTCTGGCTGGGATGAAAACATTCACTCCTGAAAACTGGTCACTCACAACTCCTTTCATCAAGTAGCCCTGACATCATTTCAAGAACTGAAAGCTGACATGTGCTCTGCTGAAACATCTTTCAGAAAGAGGAATTTCATAGGAAGAGTATTAATAGGGAAATATCAGTCTTGGAACACTGTGGAGACATGAAAGACCAAAGTGTGCTGAGTCATGTGAGAGAATGGGTGTGAGAGAGAATGAGTGTGAGGATGCTTTGTGGTTCACAATGGAGACTGAGTAGCACTGGAGGAAATCTATCAACAGCAATGTTTATTACAAGGAAAGCAATAAGGAAAGGTCCACGTTGTTTTTTATATACATTGATTACATAATGACTCAAAAGTCTATGTCATGAGTGTTCATCCCATTTTTTTAATCAGACACAGGACTTCATAAGTGATTGATTTTTCTGTACATAATGCACTTTTCATGAAATGAGACCAAGTACTGTTTGGTCTTTATTTTGCCTGAGTGTTACAGATTTCCATCTGAATGCACACAGCACCAGGGTGGCGTGCACTGTTACTTCTTTTAGAGTCCAATTTCCCACTTTGGCAAGAAATATAGACAAATCCATATGACACCAAAATGTATTTCAAGAAGGTTATTTTTAAAGGGGGCATATGACTTAGTGAAATTCCCCCCTGCTTTAAGATGCCTCTCTTTGCTCTTGTTTCAAGTCTAAATTAAGTGTTATTTTTAATTCTGTCCTTGATTCTTTTCTTTTGTTTTCTACTTAATATGGATGTTAATTTTAGATGGTTCTCTTCTCTCTCTCTCTCTCTCCAAACATTTTCAGTATTTTCATTTTTTTTTTAAAAAAAATAAAGCAGATACTTTCTGAGATCCTATTTCAAAAGCTTTAAATGTATTGAAATGATTTTATGTCATTTCCATTGTTAGGTAGGCTAACACCACAAAATCTCTGCAGTTGAGACCATATTGTAAAGTCACAATCCATGAAATGAATTAAGTAGAATGTTTTATAACTTGATCTGGTTCCCCTTAAAAATAGATATAAAACATCATTAAAATTTTGGAGGATTTTTGAGAAGAGTTTATGTTCAAACCATTGCTTTCTGATTAATAGGACTAAAATTTATGTGCTTAAAATTATGGAACACAACCAGAAGGATGGCAGAGAAATTTAAGGTTAACTAGAGAATGAAGATTCTTACAAGATAAAAAAAAAATAATCTGGAAGCCAGTGTGGGAAAATTTAGTAGTGTCTAGGCAGCCAAAGGGTTCTCCTGGAAATTCCATGCTGCCAAGCAAACTATTTTTTTGAAGTTGCTTCAGCTATATGGGGAGAACATGGGGACTATCTTGGAAGAAGGAAGTAGCACGTAGCTTCAGACTGACCCAAATTCTGGAAAGACATATTGCACGCCATCCTTTTCCTACCTCTGTGTTGTTAAAAGAGTGAAGAGATAGAATCAGTTATCTAAATAATGCTTGACAAGTAACTAATTCCAGAGGACAGTCTCTTGGTGCTGGGAGTCCTGTGGTCCAAACATGAGGTAACGCATGACAGAATGTATCTGCACGGCAATAGGCAAAGTCTCTTAGTCATTTAGAGTAATGTCGTACAGTTTGGAGATGGATCAAAGTTGACATCCAACATTGAGTAAGCCTTTCTAAATGCACCCTCTTACATTTGGGCTCTTTTCTTACATATTATGGTTGAAGCCTTGGGGTTGCTTATATTACCACTGAACATTTTCAAACTCATGGAAGTTCTGTTCTTCAGATGGTATTCCAGGCTCTAAATATTTTCCCCAAACATCAAATGCTTTTCACAGATTTAGTATAAAATAAACTAATTTTACATGCATCGTCCAGTAGAGAAGCACATTAACGGTAAGAGCAAGTTGCTCCTCAGAGTAGACCAGAAAATAAGGGCTCCCCTTTATCTTCCTTTTAGAATTCTACCCAAGCCAAATTCAAATATCCTTTGTTTCTAAATGGCAACAAATAGGATATGCAGCATCCCATAAGGCAAATGGGAAGGAAATTTTCAGTATGAACCATCTGTAAAAATATTTTTGATAATTGTTAATGAGAAAGATTTAATCTCCCATTATTAAGTATTGAAGAAGATCCAACTACCATTTCTTTTACCTATGTATTACATTGAGATGAAAAATATTTGAGTGGGCATAGTCTGTGTACATATATTTATAAATTCTACCGCTTGGCATATATTAAATTCTACCACTTAGGATATATTAAAGCTTTCTAGGTGCAATTATTATATTTGTGACGATAAAATATATATTTCATAAAATTTAATGTGTTTCTAAAAGAAGATATTTTACACAATTTGTCTACCTAGGATGAAATGCAGAAAGTAATTAACATGAGAAGCTTTAATGACTTTGGGAATTGTTTCCTTATTATTGTTATTACATGTAACGAGACATAATTAGATCATCATTTATGATACCATTTTTATGTCAATTTTGAAATCTCTACAGTGATTTTTCTTAGTGAATACATTTTAATTTAGTGTTCAAATGTTTGGAAAAGAAAGTGTCACTTGCCCACCCTACGCGCTTTTATAGAGGTTAATTAGTGTGCAAAATAAACTCCGATAACATAAAACCCTCTGCGAGCAGATCGTCTAGAATTTGCTGGTTGTTTTTTATTTTCCCTTTTGAGACTTTCATCTTATAATGCAGGTTGATCTGGAACTCACGATGTAGCCCATGGTGACCTTCAAGTTGCAGCAATCCTTCAGGTTCAGCCTTCTAAGTGTTGATAATGAACCCATGAGCCACCATCCAGAAACCCATTGATAGAGAGTTGAGCACATGTTTGGCTGCCAAATTTAAATTATTTCTCTATTTCTGTATGTGTTTCATTCCAGACCAAGAGCTTAGCAAGATAAGGAAATACACACACATATAAAGCTTGGGGATCAGTGGCTCTTCGTGTAAGGTTGATCAGAAAGGGCAAAGGGTAAAAACAGAGAAAGGAGAAAAGAATGAGACATTTTGTGAACCATTTTATGGGAGGAAGGAGTACGTGGTGAATTTAATTAGGAATTGAGCAACAGAGAGATGCGGTGGCTAGAGTCCCAGAAGCGTCAGTGAGATGGAGGGATAGTGTGTAGGGTATGGATTTCAAGCTGTGGGAACAGAGTTTACTGTCAGATTAGCTCTTGCTAAACATCTTTGGGCTTTATCAGTGGGCCTGTAGAAATCTGTGGACACATTATCACTTTTAGAGAAGGTTCTCAGTGATGCAGATGCCAGTTTTGACCTTTCCCAGTAGAACATGCTAGAAAAGGACAGGCTACCACAGAGCATGAGCAACATGATGTGGAAATTTAAGTGTGATGACATTTAAACACGGAAAAACATCAAAGAACATTTTTCACCTTGAATAGATATTTTCCATATTTTCTTATGCCGGAAAACTAAAACTTTAACTAAATCCCTTAAATATGGCTAGTTTAACTCAATATTTTATTTTCAAAATGACTAATTTTTAATTAAAAATTTTTGGATTATAATTACACTATTTCTCCATTCTTTTTCTTATCTCCATTTTCTCCAATAAACACCCTGTTTTGTTCTATTTTCAACTTCTGACTGACCTCTTTTTCTTTCTTTAGTTGTTATTACAGTCTCTGTATGTGTGTATTTATTTAAAAATACAGAAATACAACCTATTCAGTCCATATAGTGTTACTTACACACGCACACGCACTCACACACACACACACACACACACACACACACACACACACGTACATATATGTTTTCAGAGTTGACCATTTGCTTTTAGAAAATCAGTTGGTGTGCTCATCACTAGGGAAGACTATTTCTCCCATTCTCAGCATTATGTAGTTGCCTATAGTTCTTTGTCTGGGGTTGAGGCCTCATGAACGTGTGCATGTCACATGGTGTCCTCCTTGTTTATCTCATATCTAGGCAACCATCTTGTTGAAATTTCGTAGGCGTAGCATCTGACACTTGTAGGGAACACAATTTCACAGCAAACACCCTGTTCCTCTGACTCTTATAAGTTTTCCACCTTTTCTTCCAAACTGATTCCTGAGTCTTAGCTACCATTTTTTTAAAAAAAAAACACTCCAGTAAATACACACACTCACACACACACACACACACACACACACACACACTCATACTCATATACACACTAAATTTTAATATAGGTAAATCTTTGACCCTAGCAGTCCTAATATTTTAACTTGATTAGAAGTGAAGGCTGAGTTGAATTATTGGCTGTCTTGATTCATCTCACAAATGAACCGTAGAGAGTTTGGACTTGATAAAAATATAGACTGTTAGAAACAGTCGTTAGGGGTATTCCTCATACTTTATGTAAGAGCTTGAGATTTTAGGATCCAACTTTATTTGCATTTTTATTAGAACTAATTATTATAAAGATAATGGACTTCATTATGACATTTAAATATAGTCAGACCATATTTTGATTATCTGAAATCTATTATTGTCACATCCTGCTCCCTCTATACAGTTCCTCCTCTACTTTCAAAATCTCCTTCTACTTTCATTTATCATCTCTATTCTTGTGTTTTTCTTTTGATTTTTTTCCCTTCTTTTTTAACGGATATTATTACATTCAGACATACACATAAATAGACAAATACAATCTACTGCGCCCATTTAGTGTTGTTCATATGTAAATTTGTTTAGAGTTTACCATGTGGGATTGAATAATGTATCAGGGACTTTATCCTTGGAGAAGACTGATTCACACCTTTTCAACCATTATTAATTGCCCAAAGTTCTTCACTCAGGGATGGAGCTCTCTGAGATTTTCCCATCCATGTTTTTATGTCGACTGGTGTTGTCATTGTTCAAGTCTTATCTGTGTATCATACTGCTGAAGTTTCATGGCTTCGGGTTCCCTGCCCTATACTGAACACAATCTCACAGCTGAATTCTTGGTCCAATGACTCTTTCAATTTTTATTCCCCCTCTTTCATGATGTTTCCTGAGCTTGAGGTACAGTGGTTTTGTTGTAGATGTGTCAATTATGTCTAGATAACCCATGACAAGTTATTCTCTGAATTTTTTAACCAGTTGTACACTAGTTTAATGGTTTCTATCTATTATAAAGAGAAGTTTCTTTGATGAGTGATAAATGCAACCCTTATTTGGGGGCATTGGTAAGTATTTCAGAAGTAGTAAGAGATTATCTTGGTTTAATAAAACTATCAGTAGTATGTGCTCCTATACATACCAGGCCTCAGCAGTCGTGGGTTGTTGGCTATGTTTGCTGTAGCAGGCATTGTTTTATTCTTGCTGAGCAATATATGTACAATTAGAGAGCTATTAGTTATCACCAAGATACAAAAGCCTTTAGGGGTTGACCTTTAGGGATCTCTTGCCATGATGCTTGTGCTTATGGTTTATAGTTGTCACAGTTGGGTAGGAATAACATTTGTTTTTTATTGATTTTTATTGATTTCTTTCCTTTCCTTTCTTGGGGACCAGTGTAGTCAAACAATATTCTTAGAGTGATTATATGAGAAACCAGTCTGACTCTGAGAAAGAACTTCTCCATGCATTAAAATTATTTTGCTTATGTGGTCTCCAAAACCACAACAAAAGAAAATATAGGTCAGTCAGAGAATTAGACTTTTATTAAAGCAATAATACCTTATAGAAAAAATTTTAGGGTTATAGGATCATATTTCATTTCCAATCGAGTTTTATTGTGAGAGCCTCTGTGTTAGGGCGTGGTTATTTTCAGGACCAGCTACTCATGCTGTTTGACTAAAACTGACACATTCCCTAGCGTTATAGATAAAAGGAATAATAGCTCACTGTGATGTTTTCTAAGCTACACATTAATTTAATCAAAATATCATTGCAATTAATATTTTTTTCTTCTGTAGAGAAGTAATGAAGCCTTGTAAGTTGCATTTTACAATTTCCTGTTGGCTGTTGGATGTTTCTGCTCCTGTTAAGTGTTGCTGTTGAACGTTCTTTCCCTTTGAGATGCAGAAGCACGCTTGGAAATTTTGTTGCTTTACTTTCTGTAGTATGTTCCTGGAACAGTGCACTTAGTCATTGTGTTGTACAGATTAGATAAAGCGTCATCCTTGCTTTTTCTTTTCCCCTAGAAATTTAAGATTGTGGTAAACTTGCACACTTCTAATTAAGAAATGACTTAGGAATGTGCACTGCAAAGAAGACACATATTCCTTCCTAATAACCTGGCAACTAGATGCAGCAATAATACAGTGTCAAAACAGTACGATAGCTTCAATAATTGCTCCTGATGTTCTTTCAAAGATAGTTGAACATGTGGTTATATTTGATGTGCCAAGCAAAGTGGTACCCAGGGAGGAAAAAGACTGAAGCATGGTGATTGACTTGTAGCTTTATGTCATGAGTTCAAAAGTGTATCTTTCTGTATTTGTGACCTGTCACCTCTTCATTCTGGTGTCATTACCATTGCTTTTTAAGGTAAAGATTTCCTCATAGTAAATTTAATTTCTTCTATGTTTTGTAACTATGCTGAAATCCAAAGTAGTCATCCCTCCTAAATGACAATCGTACAGCAAATAGGCACTACCTCATCAAATTGGTATTGATGATTATTTGAAAATTTCCTTTAGTATGATTAATAAGCCATAGGATATTTCAAGTTTGTTGATTTCTCCTCAGATTGTAAAATAACCCCTCTGCCCTTCTCCTTCCCTCTCATCTCTCTCTATCTCTATAAAGTAACCCCCTCCTTTCTCTCTTATCTTTCGTACTCTGTCTTCCTTTCTATGTAATAATATCATAAGTAAAATGTAGGCCAGCCTGTATATCGTATTATGTACCTATGAACTCTGGAAGTCTGATGAAAATCTTAAGTTTTAAAAAATAGAGATCCATAAATAAAAACAAAACTTGTTACATGACTTTAGCTCACATTTCCCAAAAGATCCCAAAGGGTGGTTTGAGGGGTGTAGGACATAGGAAACCTTTATTGGAAGCATTCACTCATTCACTCATTGGTGATTTACTTAACACCCATAGACACAAGGCTGAGATTAAGTACTCTACAGAAAAAAAAGAAACAATCCTAATGTAGACAACTTTTTTTTTTTTAAAGAAATTTCTGTATCGATAGGAAGGATGACTAGGGTCACCTCTTGTAGTAAATGCTACGCACTGTGAGGGTGAGACAGTTCGGGGATACCCTGGAGTGCTCGCTTTTCACAGACTGACATTCACTTTAGGGATAGAAATGATAGATAAATGTGGCTGCATCCCTACAAATTGCAAAGAATCTGATATTATGAGCATATGAGTTAAAAATGTGTGATACATAGGTTGGAGTCTACAAACTGTGGAGTCAGCCTAGAGAGAAGACGCACGTATGAATGGTTAGTGTCTAGACTTAATTTCTTGACTTAATTTCTTGGCTTAAGTCATGCCGCTGTGGATTTCGATGAACTGTGAGGGGAGATGTAGTTAGAAGTCTGTTAAAAAAAAAACTGCTATGAGAAAATTGAGCTTAAGCTTTTAGAACACTTTAAACTTTATCCTGGCACTTTTTAAAGGTTTTGCTTTGTCAAAATAGATAAAAGACCTGGACTAAAGCATGTCAGGTTGTTAGAGGTTTCCTGGGAATAACTCAATGGGCTTTGGAGAAAAGCCAGGAGTGAGTGAGTGAGGGTGTGTGTGTGTGTGTGTGTGTGTGTTTGTGTGTGTGTACGCGAGCAGAGGCACACGAGAATGGATAGAGGGAATTTCTATGTAATAAAACAGAATCTGCCGACTGCTATTGTGGAAGGAATGAGGAAAGGAAGAAGCTGGATGTATTTTCAGTTCTTCTGATTATACTGCGCCATTGTGGGAAATTTGAGATTTGTAACAACTGGGATAAATGAAAGGTACATTTTAAATGTAAGTGTTGACAACTATTTAAAAATGTTTCCCAAATGCATTTGATTGTGACTTGCACACATGCACATGGGCATACATGATATCACTGTACACAAATAAGACATTCAGAATACATATGAAGGCATGACTAGATGGACAGGAAAAGAGGAAAAGTAAATCTGTGGTGTCTCACTAAATGGGCAGGAAATGTAGAAATAACCATGGGAATGAGACAGTGACCAAGATGTGAGAGGGAAGGCCTCTAATAAGTGGAACTTCAAATACAATCTGCCTTTATCTTTGTTGTAAGATGGTTAAAAAGAAGGCAGTGAGCTGTGACTGTGCAAAGGACTTTGAAAATGTTTCAGTGAACCCCTTTTGAAGCAAGGTACCCCAGCATGCAACTTCTGTTTTTATAGAATAATAACTAAAATTGTACTGGAAAAATCCAATTCATGGACCTATTTCAGAGTATTGCTGATATGGATATACCTTTGAAAAGTTTTTATAATTTTGAAAATCTTTAGTGGTGTAAGTATTCATATTCTAACTATTCAGATAAACTTAACCCAAGCCTCAAAGGAAAACAAATATCTATCTAGTTCATGATGCTGTATCAATTGATTCTGCACAGAGAAAAGCAACCACCCAACTGAAAAAGGCATGGGAGCACTTCGTATAATGCTTGGACAATTTAAAATTAATGCAAACTAGGAATAACGAC
This sequence comes from Myodes glareolus, assembly GCF_982192425.1. Lineage (NCBI taxonomy): Eukaryota > Metazoa > Chordata > Mammalia > Rodentia > Cricetidae > Myodes > Myodes glareolus. Next base: position 55,831,242 of record NC_142040.1, read on the forward strand.
ATTATGTCAGTTTTTATACCTTATATTTTTCAGTTCTATAGCCAAGATCCTCCAATTTTATATATGTCAAATATTATTTAATATAGTTTCATGTTGTGATGCCAAGGAAATCATGTGAGGAGGAATATAGAGTTTCTTTGACATGCATTGCTTAGTGTGCCTACCAGTACTATTTTCAATATGACACAAACTGGAGTCTCAGTAAAGGAGGGAGCCATATTTGAGAAAATAATTCCCTAAGACCTGGTTGTAAGGAATTTCTTAACTAGTGACTGACGGGCAGGGACCAGGTCATTGTTGGTGGGACCATCCCTGGGCTGATGTTCCTGGGTTCCTAAGAAAAAAAAAAGGCTGAGAAAGGCATGAGAAATAAGACAGTAAGCATCAGCCCTCCATGGCCTCTGCATCAGCTTCTGTATCTATTCAGATTTCTATCTTGTCTGACTGCCTCTGGTGGTGGCTATGATGTGGAAGTGTAAGTCAAATAAAACCTTTTTTTCCCAAGTTGCTCTGGTCATGGTTTTTCATCATAGCTAGAGAAAGCTTAACTGAGACAGTTACTATTGTTTTTTAATTATATAACCACAAGAGACTAGAGGAAAAAATTAACATATAGATGCATATTTATAATTAATAATTGAGACAAGAGCTAATACCACAGAATCTCAATTTTATCCTATCTACTCCTGGTTTACCCTCCGGTTTTTAATTTATCCTATTAAAATTCATGTGTACTCAGGTGTATTCCAATATGTAGGAAGAGCCAATTTAAAGCTCACTATTGAACTGTGTGCTATTTTCAATGTATACCATCTAATTCTAATTTTCATTATCAATATTGAATTTTAATTGTATTTCTAGAAAATACTGGGAGGAATGATGTTTTTAATATAAGAATGATAATGCAATAGTTTGTAGCAGTCTTTCTGTAGTATTGGGGAATCGAACTTAAGATCTTCCTCGGTGTTCTCCCTGTAGTTAGGTGATATCAGCCTATTTAAACACTTATCTCAATAAATGGAAGATTTGAACTTACTAATTTCCTTTTAACATCCATGTTATATAAAGCTCTACACTGAGACAATAGAGAAACTGTAGGCAGGTGATTGCAGTCATTAAATGAAATGGTGGTTGGTTTGGGCTAGAAGAAAAATTTAACAGCAGGGTTTAATGCAGCCTGACTTCCCATAGACATGCCTTTTCTTCATCATTCTTCATAATGTGCATACTCTTAACATTCTCATCTTTAGCTTTCTGGTCTATTCTTATGTATTTTTTTAATGGTTGCTGCTACTGTAGTGCTGACTTCAAAGAACTGATGTAGAAGTTACCATGTTTGGGTGTTGTATAGTAAGAATTATTCCTCTAATTTCCATTTCAGGTAGTTTGTTGTGGCTATGTAGAAAGAGGAAAGATTTTTACTTTGATTTGTTATCCTGAACTTTAGAGTTTATATGTTTCTTTCTTTCTTTTATTTTACATTTTATGTTTAATTGAGAAATGACCATTTCTCAGATTTACAGAGCACAATGACTATTTTCAGGAATATAAATGATAGAAAACTTCATTTGATCTAACATGAATGTCACTTCCCAAATTTATCATTTTGTACTAAAATATCAAAATACTTTTCAGGTATTTTAAAACATACAATTCATTGCAATTGGCCATGGTCACCACACAGCGAAATAACAGCTAACAGATAGCTAAAGCTCTTCCCTAGAGTACGGCTGGAACTCTGTCTTCTCTGTCTTGTGTTTGATGTGTTCTTCTCCCCCCCCTCCCCGATATTATGGGTTATTCTTCAATGTCTTTTAATTTGAATATAATAGCTTATACTTAAGATTTTGGTTGCTGTCTTGCCAAAATAATTGCTTTTATGTTTCAAACTTAGCCCCCTTTCTGCAAATGTCTTATTTAAAGAAAAAGTTGAGAGGGAGAGAGAGAGAGAGAGAGAGAGAGAGAGAGAGAGAGAGAGAGAGAGAGAAAAGAGAGAGTTCAAATAAGTATACAGTAGAGGTGGATGGTGGGGAACCAAAAGAGTGTCAGAGAGAAAGGGAGAGATTGAGAGAGTAGGTTATCATCAGTATTGATTTGTGATTTCACTGTTGTTACGTTTCTAATATAAACAATGATTTTCCATTTTAGAATTCTGAAGTAGTTTAGCTAAATCAAATAAAAAAGCAAAAAACAAACCAAACAAACGACAATAGATAGTGCTAGTATAAACAGCCCAATATACACACTAGCAAATAAACTACTGGGAATTGGTATGCAGGAAAAGAAGTCAAGATCTCAGTGAGTCATTAGCATCTCTGTGTTCACTGTAACAATATCCACAAATGATAGGATATAGAAACAAATAAAATATCCTTTCACAGATGAATGAAGAAGGTGCAGTGGACATACATAATGAGTATAGTGATTCTCAAGAAGTAGGATATTTTGCAAATTCTGAAAATAGTTGGAAAATATAGAATTTTATGTTGTTGAAATAACCACAAAATATTTGCACAAAAATGAAAACTCTGCTTGATTTTCCTGTTTGAGGAACCTAACACAGCGAAACACAGAATCCAAGAGTGAACTGTGATAACCAGGATGTCACAGGAAGAAGTTGTCACTCAGGGGTAATAAATTTCAGTCAATAACAATGGAAGTTATAGAGAACTGCTGGACACATTTGATCTCTAGTCAATAGTACCCAATCTAAGTTAAACTTTGCTAAGAGGTAGATCACACATTAAGTGTTAATTGCAGAAAATAATTAAAGATAAGAACTTTATTAAATATTTGCACAGTCAAATATAATAAGGTAGATAAAGGAATATGTAATGATTCATGGAAATATTAGTTTTCATGTAAAATCAAGTAAAAAGAAGGACTATAAAGCAACATAAACCTACTTTTGGTAAAGAAACAATTATATGCATTTGCATAGAGAAAACTAGCTTGGTTGGTAAAATAGCCTTTTCAGGAGCTCAATTTCTGGGTAAGATAATTATCAATGATATAAGCAAACTTAATTATTTAGCTTTCTGCGTATACTATGTTCTAACAAAGATGACTTCATAGTAATAAAAATGTAATAAATGCCACTACAGATACTGAAGCACATCAAGCATTTTTAAGGTACAAGCTCTGTTTTTTTTTTTCAGTGGGGGCATATTTTAAAAATTCTGTGGATATATGTGTGTACCACAGTAGTTCTAAGAAAATGAATTGCCTTTCTGACATTTTCTTATAATATTGTGCATATAACTCCCTCATAGTATTTAGTAGACAGTAGTAGCTTTGCGACTTCTTATATCTGTGATGGAAATGGACTCTTGAAATGATATTCAGCATAATGTGACCTTTAGATTCAGAAAAAAATGTACAATTACCACATTCTGATATTCACACAGAACTTTAGAAAACAAGTTGACACATCTTCATGACATTGAGTCAATTTAATTTTTTTTAGGACTGGAGAGGAAGGAGGGGAGGGAGTAGGGGGAGGAGGAGAGGGAGTGGGGAGAATGGGAGGGTATGGGGAGGAGGGGAGGAAGTGAAAATTTTTATAAACAAATAAATTAATTAATAAAAAATAAATAAAGTCAAGATATGAAAATAAATTTGTGTGTTTAAGAAGGTTGAGCTTATTTTACCTTTAGTAATAAGAATCAATAAAGATGTATTTTATCCATAATAAGATAGCTAAGATTTTGGGGGCTCAGTTTTCTTTCTGTTATTGAACTTAACCATTCCTAGCACTCTCAGAGCTGGAAAACAAAACTTTGTTACTAAAATAAAGCTTAGTGAAAAGAAACTCATACTGCACAAACAAGATTTCTTTCTGAACTGACTGGGAGGCATTAGAAACTTGAAATTCATTAGTACACCAGGGACTCTTTACATCTGTCTACTCGGTTTTGTTACTGGTACTGACATAGTTTAAGACATTCAATTTGCATTCTGAGAGGTCTTGTGCTGTGAGAATTATTGTCTCTATTACTTCTGGGTTACTGCTTGCTCATCAAGGCTGAGACTGGATGTTGCCCAAAGAAGATTCCAGCAAGATCATTCAAATTGGTATTGATTTTAGAATAATAGCTTTTATGTTTGTTTCTGTTTTTCCAGTATTAGTTCTAAAGACATCCAATGGCTTCATGAATGACAAACAAAGCCTAACCAGCGCCATTAACCAAAGGCATCCTGTTACTAGAGGGTAGTTGCTAGGCATTCACCCTGTCCAACACTCCAACTGACTTTATAGATCCTGTGTTGTATCATAATTTAATGATCCAACACAATTTCAGATAAATATATAGCAAGTGACACCAAGGGAAGACTTTGCATCTAACAAGTTCTAACACTATTATATTAATTGAGTAATAAATTTTCTTTTGCAGACAGGCGTTTATTATAAATGGATTAATTTGAGGAACATATTAAATTCCTTGCCAAGTGGCAAATAGCCAATCAGAGGCAGAACCATGATTTCTGACCTTCTTTTCTCCTTGGGAACCTATTAGAGTGACTTTTAGTCTGACTGCTTGTCGGTCTTTCAATCTTATTTTCTATTAGCCTCAACTCTGGGAAAAAAATAATGAGAATTATAGATTCTACTTTTTTATGTTTAAAACTAATTTGTTTCTTCAAGATTTTTAATGATTATATTTGCTTGGTAAAATTCCATCTTTGAAAACACTTGGATAATAGTGAAACTCAGAATGTCTCAGCACAAGTCAATTTTTAAAAAATGCTATTTAAAAGCATTCTATAACATTCATGTCAAAGAAAACAGTTATACTATTTCATCCAGGAATTTATCTACTGTGATCCTGAAATTTTCATGTTTCTCACATTAATCTGTACTAATATTATTTTATTGGTGTTGCAGAATCTTTAGCTTGAAGAAATCAATATTAGCATATTTAAATGTCAATGCCTACCTACAGTTATCGTCATTGTTATGACTCATCTTAACTGTATATGTAAACACTAACCTAGTAATCTACAGCATTGGCTTTTAGATATGTAACTCTTCCCATGAATCCAGAGTTAGTTTTATAAGGTATTTATCATATATTTAATCATATGTTTATTTATTGTTTCCTAAAGAACATTGATTTGGATGTAAAATTGGTCATGAGGCTGATTTCAAAATCTGTTGTTGTAGTTTTATAATGATAAGTATATACTTTCCAACCATTTAATTTCCCATTAGAGAATTTTAAAATATTGTTCCAATAAAAATAGCATACATTAAAATAATTGTACCACTGTGTACTAATAAGACCCAAAAGAAAAACTTTTGAAAAAGTTCTAAAGCTTTTTGAGTCTAATCAGTAAGGCTTTATATAAACCTAGTGAAACTCCCAATGATAACACTACACGACAGGCAAAGTGCTTTTCCCTGGGGTGTTAAAGAGGACATTCATTATCTCCTAATGGTGTCAAATTCATAGGGAAGGCTGTAGATACTCCTCAGAAATGAGAAAACTTATAAGAAGATTTATACAATGTAAATTTAGAATGAAATGCTCCAGTCAGTTCTGCAAGAACATATTTTAAATATAACTCAAAATCAAGAACATATACAAATAACATTTTTGGAAGATTTTTTTTAAAAGATCATCTTATATGGAAGATAATCTGATAATCTTCTTTGTGCTATAATACAGTTTTAAATTGTCCAAACAATTTCTAAAGGTTTAGTTGTAGTTTTATTGTTGTCAAAATTTTTCAAGGTTGTGTCCCAGAACTTTTCAAGCTGCGTTCTTGGAACATTGACTCTGGTGAATGACTACCAGTGTCCTGTGCTGAATCTGGATGCCGTGGTACCATCCAAGGAGTGTCCACTTGCAGAGGCAAAGGAGTGTTTCTTTTTACACAGCTACTTTGTTTTTCTTTCTTATTTAGAACCAGATGGAGAGGAGAAAGCAGTGTAGGAGAAACAAAGAAAGCTGAGAAATACCGTCCAAAGGAAATCTGGGTGCTAATTCTGTGCAAAGGCCACAGAGTTTTTCTTGCTTCACTGAGCCCAATGTGAAGTCAGCCTATAGAGCAAGAAGTGCTTAGAGCACAGTCAAGGGTGTGAACTTGGCCTTCAAGGCCTAGTAAACATTCAGGGGAAACTAACTTTGCTAGGTAATGCCCAACTAAGTAAGACGTGGTACATTGTCTGGGAATTTCAGAGGTTGAAACTGAGTTTTTAAATCAATCAGAAAGCATAATCAATATAAATTCTCGGTGAGTAAAAGTATAGAAAATTATACCCTTTACGTATCTGAGTTAGTGGATTGAAATTTATTTTGACTATAGAAACATTTTTCTTATACTGGGATTCCTAAAGCTACACTTCAGAAAACAGTAATGATGTTAATTAGTTGTTGGCAATAATATATCTCATGCTTATTCTGTAGAGCAAGGTTCTCTTCAAAGTAAAAATTATGTAGCAGACATGATCTATGTAAGCCTCACAGGAGCTGTATGCAGTCTGGGATATGATAATTATCTGAATCTATGAGGAAACACAAACAGCTCAAGTCTTTACAAAAACTCAAAGTTCATAATTTCTTCAACCTTAACTTTGGTTTATTTCCAACTTTAGCACATGTTTTAACCTGTGGACCTTTGAATTGGCTCTAATCTATAAAAATAATTATTTTCATCTAACAATATACTTTCCAATATAAGATGCCCTATATATGAATCCTCATTTCTTCTAAAAATTGTTATAATCAATCAAAAAATAACACTGTGACACTTAAGTTTTTTCTTTTAATATTTACTTAGAGCTTTAACCAAAACTAGCTTACTTCTGCTGATTCATCTATTGGTTTAGATCAAATGCAGTATTATCTAAACATATCACTACATAAGTTCTGATGATATAAAAAAGTTATTGAACCGTTTCCACTGCCAGTATCATCTTTATAGTAAGATATGCGCTTATAAGTATTTATTGAATAAATTAAATAATAGCCTAAAACCATGCAATTTATTTCATTCATTAAAACCTTGTATAACCTACTTAATTATTACCTTATTACAGACATTTCCTGTGAAATTTCTCCTCTGAAATATCCTTTTCTTATTTAATTATTATAGACTATTTATTTAATTTAAATTTAATATGTATTACAAGTTTTATCATATGTTCTATTTGTTTCTAAAAACAAAAATAGCAAACTTTTATTAAATTTGGGACTACTTAGTTTATTGCCTATGAGATAATAATTATTTATTTGCAGTGTGTATGTGTATGAGTATGTGTGTGTACTGCTTGTATGCCTGGCGTCTTTGGAGGTCAGAAGAAGGAATCAGATTATCTAGAATTGAATTATTGATAGTTGTGGGCCATATATGGAGCTAGAAAGTGATCCTGAATCATTTACAACAGAAACAAGTGCTCCTAACCTTTGAACCATCTCTATTAGCTAATATTCTCATTTACCTCTGAATTTTGGAAACAAAAATATTCTGAGACTATCTTTTTATCATCTGCTCTGGAAATTGTAATACATAGATGCAAAATCTATTTGTGCTTTCTATAGAGAAATCTTTGGATGTTGGCGTTTTCCACAGATCAGGAACTAAAACATTAATAATACATTCAAAAGAGATGATCAATCTAAATAATACTATCACTATCCTTTCTTAAACTCTCCTCACCCCAAATGATAAATAATCATTAGGCATTGTAGTAAGAAGGCCACTAGTTTGGTCCTAGCTGCTTTGCCCCAAAATAATCACACAGAAATTATATTTATTAAATCACTGCTTGGCCCATTAGCTCTAGTTTCTTATTGGCTGTTACATATTAATTTAACCCATCTCCATTAATCTGTGTATTGCCACGTGGCAGTGGCTTACCCTCAAAGTTTCAGCAGGTCTGTCTCTGGCAGTGGGTCCATAGTTTCTCCCTGACTCTGCCTCCTTTCTCACAGCATTTCGTTTAGTTTTTCCTGCCTAGATAAGTTCTGCTCTGCTATAGGTCCAAAGCAATTTCTTTATTCATTAATGGTAATCACAGCATACAGAGGGGAATCCTACATCAAGGCATGTTGCTTATTTTTGAAACACTAACAAAATACCAGACAAAACACTTTGCTGTAAGACTCACTTCTTTTAATTCATAGCTTCAAAGGATCCAGTCCTGGTCACTGTTCCCATGCGGTTGATCAGAACATCATGGGAATAGGGGCCTGTAACAGGGATTTCTTCTCCTCATAACAGACATTAAGCTGAAAGACACACTGGAAGAAGCCAGGGAAAGACAGTCTCGAGAACTTCTTCCTAGAGACTTATTTCCATCTACCAAAGTTTCTAGAATGGCCTAACGAACTACCTTCAGGTGGGAAACAAGATTTCAAAGCATGGAGCATTGGAAGCATTGGATTTCTCATGCTGCAACAGTGGAGAATATATTATGAAAGTTTATATAATATTCTTCCCTGAGATTTTCTTTATTATTTGTTTAAATTAAGGGTATGTGTATGAGAGTGCAGGTGTTCAGAAGTTCAAAAGAGGGTCAAAGCACCTTTGGTCAGAAGAGGGTTAGGAGATGGCACAACTGTTATAAAGGATGTTTGAAAAACATATCGCATTTTGTGTGTGTGTGTGTATATATATATATATATATATATATCTTATATATATATATATATATATATAAGATATGGGTTTTTTTCAAAAGTCTTTGGGAAAGTGGTTGTAAGCAGCCCAGCATGGTTGCTGGTAACCAAAAATCAGGTCATCTACAAGAAAATTAATTGTTCTTAACTGCTGATCCATTTCTTCAGTCTTGAGAGTTACTGCCTTTAAAACAAATATATACAATGCACATACTAAATCATGCTTATAAGAATAAATGAATGTCATTCTTACATGTTATTTTCCTGGGTGTAAAATCAGTCATTTTTTTAAGTAACGGAAGTACTTTTTAAAAATTTATTTTACATATCAACCACAGTTCCCCACCCTTTCCTCCTCCTGCTGTTCCCCAATGCCCCCCAACCTAGCCCTATCCACTCCTCAGAAAGGGTAAAGCCTCCCATGGTGAAGTCAACAAAACCTGACACTTTTAGTTGAGGCAACATCAAGCCTCTCCCCACTTCATCTAGGCTAAACAAGACATCCCACCATATGGAATGGGCTTCAAGAACTCAGCTCAAACACCAGGATAGATCTTGGTCCCACTGCCAGGGGTCCTGCAAACAGATCAAGCAACACAACTGTCACCCACATGCAGAAGGACTTGTTCGGCCCCCATGCAGGCACCTCAACTTTTGGTCTAGAGTCCGAGAGCTCCCATGAGTTCTGGTCAACTGTTTCTGTGGGATTCCCCATCATGATATCATGATGGTGACCTCCCGTGCTCATATAATCCCTCCTCCTCTTCGACTGGACTCCCGTAGCTCGGCCTGCTGCTTGGCTGTGGATCTTTTCATCTGCTTACGTCACTTACTGGATGAAGATTCTATGATGGCAGTTAGGGTAATCACCAATCTGATTACAGTAATCAAAGTATTTTTAATGGATGTATTTAAGCTTCCAATACAAATGTATTTGGAATTTTATAAGCTTTCCTTTGTGTTCAGTAAATATGCATCAACCATTTGTCAAACATAGTTATTAATGTTGATTCTCTCATTCAAGGTCAAGGCAGATGAATATATCAATAATGACTCCAATCACAAATTTTTCAAAAGAGTCTGTAATATCAAAGAAATTTTTTTTTATCTTTATCCCTTTGTTTGCTTAATTATTCTGGCTAATATCTTTTATACTTAAGTGAGTATAAATGTATAATTAGTTCTTTGATTTTTTCTGTCTTTATTCAAAAATGCTAACATTATTCACAATTAATGTTGAATACTTATTTGTTTAATTGCAAATCATAAAAATAAGACTCTTCCCAGAATATCATCTTTATGTTGCCTAATACTAGAATCTAAAGATTCACTGAATTAGAAGTCAACATTTGTTAAGAGATAAAACAGACTTTCATATGCATGATGAAACATGCACTCCTCTGTCTTTTAATACCGGTATTATTTTTTAAGAATCCCACTGAGAAGGCATTTAAAACCACACTGAGATTATGAAAGATAGTAACAGGAGCACAGTATCAGGATTAAAGGAAGAAAATAATTTTCTCGCTAAGCCGTTCAACCTAGATGTATTGTTTGACAGGACGTACGTGCAAATAAGGTCACTTACTATTAACTTTTATTTTTCCTGAGGCCTGCTTGTTTAATTTGCAATTCTGCATCCCTATCAGTCTATAATTCTCAGAGTGGACTTTCTGTCTCTTGTTTCATGGGGAGATCGAGGTAGCAGTAGAGTTTCTTTTCTTTTCTGTTTTTTTAAGCTTAAACCTTTTAAATGGGTTAAGAGGTTTTTTTTATTAATTTATAAAAATTTCCACTTCTGCCCCTCCTCCCAATACCCTCCCTCTCCCCCCACTTCCTCTCCTCCTCCCTCTCCAGTCCTAAGAGCAGTCAAGGTTTCCTGCCTTGTGGGAAGTTCAAGTTCCTCCCCCCTCCCTCCAGGTCTAGGAAGCTGAGCATCCAAACAGACTAGGATCCCAAACAGCCAGTACATGCAGACGAAATAAGTCCCAGTGCCATTGTCAATGGCTTCTCAGTCAGCCCCCATGTCAGCCATATTCTGAGAATCCGGTTTGATCACATGCTCGTTCAGTCCCAGTCCAACTGGCCTTGGTGAGAGCAGTAGAGTTTCTAATAAAAAGTCCACCTTTGCCCTAAACACACAGTAACCTTTCAGCATAGTTTGTAAAGCTCAGCAAAACCTGAGCTCTCCTGGAAAGTATATTTAGAGGTGAGGCTGCACAGTTTTTAATTCTGTTTGGATCTGGAGACAATGATGTAAAAATGGATAAAAATACTGCTGTGGAAGGATTTCTGTCTCTTGAGGTGTGGGGGTATTTGTGAAACATTGTCTGAATTCATGTGTAGACTGTGTAGATAGTCCTCTTTTGTTCTGTATTTAATAGCAGAAGTAAATAGCACAGGACATAGTGCCAACATTTTTTTTTCTATTTTTCAACACGTAGACTATTGAAAATGTATAAAAAGATGATACAATTTTCAATTTCTGTTCACTTAATGATCTTAAGTAGACTCTAAATATCCACATCTACTCTTATGTAAAAACAAAATCCACATTGCCTCTACCTAGGAAAAAAACTGGTGCTAGAAAAAAATGACCAAAGGATCTTTTAAATATAATTTAGAAATCATAAGTAATTTTATCAAATGTGTGTGTCATATAAGTAAACATGATATATACTAATGTTGGCAAATGACAGGAAAATGATCCCTATTGCCTTAGCTTAGGAGAGCGAAGGGGCCCCGCTCCTTCTACAACACTGTGGATGTGGAGTCTGAAGATTAAAGGGACTGGACAACTCACCAGTTGAAATAATGGTAGGAGTGTTTTAATATAAAAAATATAAAGAGCATTATTAAAAGTATAGATGGAAAGTGAATACAGTTTCAATATAGGGATTTTAATTGAATTGCCAATTGTCCAGTTTTTTTTGTAGAGTTTATTCATCTAATTAGAGTATCATCTAATATGTTGTATTGAGGTCTTTTGTGTAAACATAATATTTTTTAGATGCAGTAGTGGTTTCATTATTTTTAATGCTGTCATGTATGAAATCAGACTATGCTATGGTTATGAGTTTATCTACTTATGAACTTCTTCATTGTTTCAAGTATTCAATAACTATAAATCAAATTGATTTGAACATAAGCTTTCTTGTACTTCTCTAGAACATATTTTCATATCTTAGGTAAAAGACTAAAAGTATGTTTACCATGTTGCAGAATAGGGAACATTTAACAACTTAAAACAGTGTAAAACTATTATTCCCAGTTGGAATGATATTTGTATCATTAATGTTTCTGTGTCAAATTTATGAAATTTTGGTTTTCTAAAAATCACACAGTCAGGCCTTTTCATTTTTAAAATAGTTTGGTTCTATAACTGTGCATGCAGTATAGAATTTTCATTTACATGCATTTGATTAATAATGATATAAATATATTTTCAAATGCTTATTTGACCCCTCTATATTTTAACTTGCAAATTATCCATTCAAATCTTTTAGGTGTCTGCTTCAGAATCTTTGGCTTCTAAATTTTGGTTGATAATGGTTTGCTATCCTATATAAGTAATGTCTTTGCGGTATAAGCAAGAAAACTGGTTTCTACTTCCTTCTGCATAGATACAACATAAACAGTAATATGTGGGCCAGAATACCTCTATGACAACAGAGAAGATCAGTCAAGATGTTACAGCATCTGGACTATTGTGCTGCCAAGATTAAACACATTGTACTGGAATCTCCCTTGTAATGGAAAGGGATAAGTGGAACATACACATCAAGAAGGAATAGAGGCCATAATATTTATTGAACTCATGTCAAAGTTTGGAAGACTTTGAAAAGAAAAGAAAACAATAACACAAACACAAAATCAAAACAACAACGAAAAGAACAGCAGCAAACAGTAAAAGCTATAGTTAGAGGGATGGAAACAAATATACTAGATATAAATCAATTAGATAGATGAAAAATAGATAAGTCAATAAAACTAGTATGTTTGTCTTAATTGAAAAAAAGCTTAGCAAAACTTTAGTTAGAAGGAAGGGAGAGTAGGTACTGGAAAGACGGCTTAGTGTTTGAAAGCACAGACTGTTCTTGCAGAGGACTCAAGTTCAGTTCCCAGCACCTGTATGGAACCTCACAACCACTTGCATGCCCAATTCTAAGGGATATTATGCAATCTTCTAGCTTCTGTGGGCACCATGGATGCAGGTGGAACATAGGCATACAAGTAGGCAACATACCCATATATATATATAAAACCAAAATTTGAAAGTATTTCAAAAAATAAAAAGAGAGGGAGAAAACTATAGTACCTAAAATTATAATGGAAAAGGGAATGGTACAGGCATTGACTCTAATAAAATTAAATGAGTATCAAAGAACTGTGAAAATTGTATGCTGCATTTTTGATAATCTAGAAAGAATGAATAGATTCCAACAAGTAAGAAATCTGATAATAACTAATCATAAAAAGTTTCAACAGATCAATAAAAAGTAAAGAAATTGAGTAATTACATTTCCCCCAAAAGTTACAGATTCAATACCAATTATCTTCAGTGTAAGACACTGTTAAACCAGTAACTGTGTGTATGCACTAGATATTGAAAAGGACAGAAGACTGTCCCGGTAATATTTGTTCCAATACTCAAACTGGCCAAAGACATTACAAGAAAGTAACTGCAGTAAATATTGCTGCAAATATTTTAAAGCAAATACTAGAAAGCTGAGTTAAACAGAATACCAAAGGCTATGACAAAGTAGGCTTATTTTATTTTGCAACACAGGCCGTTCAGTAGAAGAAGTGTGCCAAAGTCACTGATTAAAGGACAAAATACCATGGGAATAAACTGAAAGATGAATATTGATAAGTTTCTGTAATTACTCTGAATGTTGCAAATAATGAGGATTGCCCCTTAGAAGGCTTATTCACCATAGATTAAGCCAGGGATATGGTCTCTCAGAATATCTCCCTATTATGAAATTACAAAAGTCCCAAAAGTGTTAATCCAACTCCTGTACAAACAAGCTCTTCAGGACACTGAATGACTTGCTACTAAGTCTCATTAGAGCCCATCGTTTGTCAACACCACCACACAAGGGCCCGAGCTTCCAGCACAGCAGAATTTTTTAATTTTAAAGATATTTAATTAATTTATTTTGGTTATGTGTGTGCCTAAGTACATACGTTCTACATGCCTATATGATCCCTGAGATGTCAAAAGAGGGCATGGGATCTGCTAAATCTGGAGTTATAGGCAGTTTTGAACAAACATGCAAGTGCTGAGAATCTAATATGGGTCCTACTCAAGAGCAGCGGTGCTTTTAATCACTCAATAGTCTCTTCAGTACCAACAACACATGAACATTTATAGAATAAGCTTCACCTATATTATATCAGTAATGTATGAAACACAGATATTCCATTCTATGTTCTTTTCTTATATTTATGATCATACAGTTTACTTCTGCATTCCCAGCTCTGGAGCAGACTACCGACAATGACTGCTCCTCCTTCGGTACCCATTCCTACGTGACTAAGCAGATCCTGGTGGAACGCTCTGCTTTCCTGGATCCAGTGGATCCTAAGTTCCAGCACCCTTCTAGACCAGCTCCATTCCTATATGTCAGCTCCTGGATACCAAAACGTACATTCTAACAACAACCTTCAGTGGCCACACTTGTCAGGATTTCAGAAGCATTCCCTGCCTGACAAGCCATACTCAGAATATTCTTATAAGATTCAGAAAGGGCAACAGAAACCAAGAAACAAAACACTTGCCTAACAGAGACAAGACCAGATATTAGTACCTAGAATTACAACCACCCCAATCTCAGATAATAGATGTCAACATAAAACACAATCAAAACAACAAGAACAATATGTCTCCACTAAAACAATGTTAGGTCCTCAGAAATGCAATATAGCTGAAGTACAAAGCAAAGACTGTAAAAAAGTCTGTATGAATATGTTAGAGATCCTTAAAGAGGAAATGACTAAATCCCTTAAAGAAATCTATGGCCACACACGCAAACGGTGGAAAGAAAGTTCAAGAGCTGCAAGTGGAAATAACTTCAATAAAGAAACCTAAAGTGAAGAGAATCTGAAAATAAAAATTTAGAAATTTTAGCAGGAAGTTCAGAAACCAGCCTTATAAACAGAAAATAAGAGAAGAAAGCAATAGTCTCAATCATTGAAGACAAGATAGAATGCATAAATACCTCAATCAAAGAAAATGTTAAATCTAAAATAAAATCTAGCCTCAAAATGTTAGGAAATCTGGGACACGATGAAAGAATCAAATTTACAAATAATAGAAATACAGGAAGGAGAAGAAACCCAGATAAAAGTCACAAAAAATGTTTGAAACAAAATGATAGAAGAGACTTTTCTAAAGAAGGACATTGCCTATGAAGGCACAAAAGGTATACAGAACACCAAGTATACTGGACCATTAATGTTCCCCTTAGTACATATTAATCAAACATTAAATGTATAGAACAGAAACAGAATATTAAAAGTTTCAAGATAAAAAAGACCAAATAACATATAAACGTAGACCTGCTAGAAAAACACCTGACTTCTTAAAGGTAGAAGGATGTGGACGGACATTCTAAAGTCTCTAAGAGACCTTAGACTACATCAAACAACTTTCAATCACATTAGATGAAGAAAATAATACATCCCAAGTTCAAACCAAATTTAAGCAACATTTGCCTAGAATTCCAGCCCCAATGAAGTCATTAGAAGGCAACTTCAATGGAAGTAGCTAACCACACTAAAAAAGAAGAAAAACACAAAACAAAAAGAAAAACAAAAAACCATGGGGAACAAATAATCCCAGAATAGCAAATCAAAAAGGAAGAAAGGAAGGGAAATGGAGCTTAACAAGAAAATAGTAGGAATCAACAAACCTTGCTGATTGCTATCTCTCAACACCAAAATCTCACCCCCTCTCCAAATAGAATAATAGTTTGGTTGTAAAAACTGGAACTATCCTTCTGCATTCAAGAAATGTACCTTACCAGCTAGTATCGATAGGATTTCAGGGTAAAAGGATGGAAAAAGATATTCCAAGCAAAGGGACCTAAGAAGCAAACTGTTGTAGCCATTTTAAAAGCTGACAGAATAGACTACAAAATATAACTAATCAAAAAGATAGGGAAGGTCACCACACACTTCTCAAAGGAAACTCCTCAATTCTTACTAACTGTATGCCAAATATAAGGGCACCCAATTCATAAAAGGGCACTATATTACAACTTAAATCATATATTGACCCTCACAGAGTAATAGTGAGTGACTTCAATATTCTACTCTCATGGACAGACAAAATCCAGACAAAAACTAACAGAGAAATGCTGGTGCTAAGAGAGATCATAAACTAAAGGTACCTAAAATATATTTAGAGAGCATTTCTCTCAAACACAAAATAAAATACCTTCTTCTCAGTACTACATAGATCTTTATTTAAAACTGACCACATACATGGACTCTAAATAAATCTCAACAAATATAAGAACATTGAAATAACATCCTGAATCATATCTGGCCATCATGAATTAAAGATGGATATCGGCAACAGAAGCAACAGGAAGCTTACAAATTCATGAAAACGGAACAATTCTCTACTGAATAAAAATGAGTCAAGGTACAAATTATGAAAGAAATTAAAAATGTTTTAGGATTAAATGAAAATGAAAACACAACATACCGAAACTAATAGGACACAACAAAAATGGTTCTGAGAGGCAAGCAAAAAGGGCCTACATAGAAAATAACTAAAAAATAGAAGAGTTCTCATATTAGTAATTTAAAAGCACACCTGAATGCTCCGAAACATAAATAAGAAAAAGCACACAGAAACAGTAGAGGCAAGAAATAATTAAACTCAGGGCTGGAATCAATAAGATAGAAGCAAACAAAAATCAATATAAAGAATCAATGAAACAAAGAGTTGGTTCTTTGGGACCATCAATAAGATTGACAAACTCTTAGCCAAATGAACTAAAACATGGAGAGAGAAGACCCAAATTAACAAAATTTTAAATGAAAAAAACCAAGAAAAAAGACACCGAGGAAATGCAGAGAATTGTCAGAACATACGTATGAGCATACGTTAAAAAAAATGGGTTATCTAAAAGAAATGGATAACTTTCTCAATATGTACAACCTATCAAGTTTTAGTCAAAACCAGTTAAGCATTTTAAACATACCTATAACTCTAGTGAAATATAAGCAATAACTAAAATTCTATAGATTAAAGAAAGAAACAAAATAAAAAATAAAAAACAAAAGCCCAAGTCCAGATGTTTTTAGAACAGAATTGTGCATTCAAAGAGAACTTAATGCCAATATTCTTCAAATTATTCTTGAAGATAAAAAAGAAGAAAGACTGACCAATTTATTTATTTATATTCATTTTGCAGGACTATAAGGTCAAATATACTGAACTGGATAGAAGAAAAAGTAGAGAATAGTCTTGAACACATCAGCACATGAAGAAACTTTCTGAACAGAACATCAGTAGCAAATACAATAAGGCCAACAATTAATAAACATGGGACCTCAGGTAACTGAAAATCTTCTGCACAAGAAAGGACACCATCATTCAGAAAAAGCGGCAAGCTACCTTTTCAGAAAAGATTTTACCAACTATACATTATATAGAGTGCTAATACTAAAATATGGTGGCAACAATAACAACAAAAAAATCTGGGCATCAAGAAACCTAATAACTCCATTAAATATAAGGTACAGATCTAGACATAGAATTCTCAAAAGAATAAACTCAAATAGTTGAGTAACATTTAAAAAATGTTTAATATCGTTAGCCATCAGGGAAATGAGAATCAAAAATACTTCAAGATTTCATCTTACATCAATCAGAATGGCCATGATCAATAAAAATACAGTTAATGCTGGCAAGGATGTTGGAATGAGGAGCATTCATCTATTTACAGTGATAGTGCAACTTGTATAGGTACAATGGAAGCCAGTGTGGTTGTTTCTCAGAAAGATGGGAATCAACCTATTACTCATACCGTTCTTAGGAATATACCCAGAGGACACTTCATTGTACTACAGAGACACTTGTTCAAACATGCTCTTTGCTGATCTCTTCATGTTAATAAGGAATTATAAACAGTCTAGGTGTCTTTCAGTGGATGAATGGAAAAGAAAACACACATTTATATATAATGGAACATTATTCAGCCACTAAAAAAAATGAAATGATGAGCTTCTAAGGTAAATGGATGAAACTAGAAGTAATCACCCTGAATGTGATAACTCAGACCCAGAAAGACAAACAAGGTATGTATTCATTTATATGAGGCTGTTAACTGCTACATCATTGGTAAGCAAGCTACAATCTGTTTAACTTTAGAGCTTAAGTAGAAAGTAAGAGCATAGAATGAGGAGTGAATCTCTCTAGGAATAGGAAAAATAACATAGTTATGGGTGGATGTGATGAGGAAATAGCAAACGAGAATAAAGTGGCAAGGGTGAGGGAAGAGGGAGGTGAAAGAGGTAATATGGTGAGGATAGCCAAACGTAAGATCATTTGAGATGGCATATCGAAACTTAATACAGTAGAAGTTCCTATAATATATGAAAGTGATATAAATGAAACATAAATAACATGGATTCAGAGTTCCAGTTGGACATCTTTTGCCACCAAATGAAACTTCCAGTACAAGGAATGGGTTATGTTTAATTGAGTTCTTGATCCCATGGGTACCTCCAAACAACCAAGTCTTTTGTTAAGAATATTAAAGACTCTCTACAAACTAACAGTAAAATGCTATTGCTGAAGACAATATCTACACAACTTATTGAACAGGGAGAGATGTATTGCTGATGCCTACCTACAGCCTTCACCCTTGTGGGCTAATATTCATGGCACTGGAACGTACTCTGCATGCTATCAGAGGAGAAAGGTAAATTCCTACCAGTTACAAATCCTGTGATCTACAGTAGTGACCTGCTGCAAGAAAAGTTGGTGAAATAGTGGCTTAACGATTGTGGGAGTAACCAGCCAATATTGGATTTGTTAAAGGTCCACACAATGGGAAGGAACCCATATCCAGTGCTGATTGGGTGACCAAGAACCAGAGACTAGATAGGCTGGGGATCTAGGAAAAAAAATCAAATGCTATGGTACTGCTAAAGGGATGTTGAAATAAAATGGTTTAACAACACCCTGATAGACCAACAGATCCAAGCCTTGCTCAGCCCTCCTTCAGCAGTTGGGAACAAATACAGAATCTCACGACCAAACAATATACAGAAAGTGAGAGACTGGAACACACAGGGCTAAAATGTATGTCTTCATCAAATGGTTCCCCTAGGGTTCAGGGAACTCTATAGAAGAGAAGGTAGAAAAATCACAAGATCCAGAGGTAATGGAGGACTCGAAGAATCAAAGACATCTAGACATAACAGGGCTGGGTCAAAAATGAACTGACAGAGACTGTGGCAACATGGACAGAGCCTTCATGAGTCTTTACTGGACTGGGTCCTAGAGCTCAAGGAAGAAGTAGACACATGACCCATCTCTAATCTGTAAGTTATCTCCAATTGCTAGCCACTTGCAAGGAAAAATTAGTTTCCTTCAAAGGAGTCCCACTGCGGAAACAAAACCACTGCTGATGGTAGAGCACATGCCCAGCCCAGCAGTAGATGGCTGACACAAAATGAACTTAAAGGCATTTTTAGAAGCTCTGTCTCCTAATATTAATAGGGGCTTTTCTTTTCTTTCTATTTTACAGGATTTTTTTTTGAGACAGCCTTTCTATGTATAACAGCCTTAACTACCCTGTAACTCACTCTGTAGATCAGACTAATCTCGAACTCACGGAGATTCTGCCTGCCTCTGCCTCCTGAGTGCTGGGATGAGACATGAGCCACCATCCCAACCCCTACCCCTGGCCGGGTTTTTTTGCATATGTAGCATGGCTTCCAATTTGGGGTTTTTATGGGATTCCCGAGTGTGTAAACATCTATATGAGCTTCATGTTTCTTGGCTCTTTTGTATTTGGTTGTTTTTCTTGTATTTTAATTTGCTAGTTTATTTTCTTTTATTTATCTTATTTATTATTATTTCTTAGATGCCTCTTTGTTTTTTGCAGGAGAGACAGAAAGGGTGTAGATCTGGATGGTAGAAGAAGTGGAGAGAATCTGAGAGGAGAAAACATAAACAGGATACATTGTATGCAGAAAAATTCTTTTAGACAAAAGAAGAAAAAAAGAGTCCATCAGGATGGCAACAGCCATCAGAAGATCAGTAGGGGCAGGAGTTTGAGAAGCCATGTCCTTTATTATAAGCACAAAGCAGAGAGCAACCTGGAAGCAGGGAGAGGCTACATATTCTCAATGCCTGCCCTAGAGGACACGCTTGCTCCAGCAGGTCCTAGCTCCTAAACTTCCCCAGCCAAGTCACCAACCAGCGAATGAGTGTTCAAGACTTTGAGACCTGTGGAGGGATACTTCTCACTAAAACCACAAGTGTAAAACTAAACTTTGACTAATAGCATTATTCTTTTTCCTGATGTGTTTTTGGCATTTTTGACAGTCCAGAGCTATTGGAGACCAATAAGCACAGCTATTTGAAAATTACTTGTATTACTGTCAACTTCTAGAAATACTTCCACGAAATATAAAGCCCTAGCTGATTAGATATTTTTGAGCTTTTTCAAGCTGTTATGTTCTTAGTCCTGTTAACATGTCATTCTTTACTTTCTTCTGGTGTAATGCATATCTATCATTGCCTATTTTTAATAGGTATCATCTCATTAAAAATAATTAGAAAGCAGAAAATATGTTGATGTGGCTATTTGTGCTCCAATAAAGTAGGGTTTCTCATATTTGTAGTTTATAGATTTCCTTAAAATTACAAAAAAACATGATCATTATTTCTTCAAATATTTCAGTCTGATCTAAGTCTACCTAAGCTATGATGTAAATACAAATATGTTTAACACACAAGTGTTTCCAAAGATTCTATTCTCAGTCTTTGCCACATTCCACTTTGGATATAGTCTGATGTGTTCTCTTTACATTATTTTGTTTGTATAGAACTACATTATGTCAGCACATAAAATGTAATTTTATTTCAGGTAATATTGTTTCCCTTTTTTCACAATTCTATATGGTATCCTTTGATATTTTCTAATTCATTGCTCAGTATGATACTTTTACATATCTTTGAGCATACTGGTTAATTAGACTTGCTGTTTTAATGTCATTCTGACATGAAAAGTTAGTCATTTCTGGGTCTTTTTCTTATCTTCAGTTATGAAATCTGGTTGCCATATTTTTAAAATTTTGCATGGGTTATAATATTCATTAGTTTAGATCATCTTATATTTTATTTTGCTCAGTTTTCTTTTTCTCTTAACATTCATTGCCTTTGTGTTCTAGATGATCAAATTCTTTACAGACTAGTTTTATCTTCTCAGAGGTGGTCTATTGGAACTAAAGGTTTGAAGTTATTTAGTTCTGCACTTCATTCCTGGTCTTCTTCTGGAGTCAACCCTAGTCTTGTTACATTAAAGGAACTTTTCTATATTGAAGTTTGTGAAAATTTGAACATTTATTAGCTTATAGTATGTCAATTTTGCTGCTTATAGTTATTCTGTATTTATTCTTTTCCCATGGAAAATTATGGTTTTGTCCATCATCATGAATTTATACTTTCCATACACACAGATAGGTTTCCATACACAAGCAGAAGTCTCTAGGTAGTCCTTGTACATATGAACGGATGTCTTTCCCTATGTGGCTTCCTTTTATTGATATCCTGACCTACACACTCAGCACTTTGTATATTCATATCAAAATTTGTGATTACATACTTATCTTTTTTACCAGTTTACCTCATGCATCCTGTCAATTATCTTTTATTTATTTATATCTGCTTAGTTTTATTTTTAAGTTATTAAAATATGAAATAATAGAGTCATAATAGTTTATACAGCATACCTATGCCCACACACCTACAGGCATCTGAGAACATACAAGCTGCCTTCCCTGTGATGTTATTACTTCAAACCTGAGCATGTTTCACATGTTCACTAGAACTTATCTTTTCTCATATATTCAAGGATACTGTGGTGAAAACACTTCCGAATTTCACCTCATTTTCTAGGTCCCCCATTTCTAGATTCTTTTCTTTCCATCCAACAAGTATCTGTAAAAGAACAGGAATCACATCACCTTTCCCACAATCTTTCCATTAGCCTCTCTATTTTCTGTTCTTCTATGCAGAGAAACTCCTGATAGCCTGATTCATTCGATCCTTTTCTGCCTCTTCTCTTTTCACTTTAATTTGGATTTAGTCCAAGAATATTTCATGTCTAATCCATAAAATTTTCATCCATTGAACCAGCTTTCTTCAAGTCACTAATAACCACCAAATGGCTTAGTCTGAAGCAATCCACTCTAATCCATTCTACTAAGCATCTAAACTATTATCAAAATTTGGATAAATTTATCAGTTACTTTTCCCTTTAATAATTCATGTAGCCCCATCATTGTTCTATGGACTCTCTTATTCTTCACTACTATAAGAATCTCTGTTGATTTGTACTATTTTTTTCTCAAATTTCCACCAAGAGAATGCTGTACGGATTAAGTTGTGAATTTTATTTCTATCTATTATTATTATGTAGATTGTATCATTTTGTTCATGCATGCAGTTTTTCATATACTCATCTATATGTACCGATTTTAGATATTATGTATATATAACTCGGTATATATTATGTATATATAAATCGGTATATATACATATATTTAAGTATATATAAATACATATATATAAACATAAATATGTGTGTGTATATATATGATTTTTCCAAAAGTTATATCTCAAAGCTAGGTTGTTCTTCTAACATCTGAATTTTATTACCTAACTTGCCCAAAGACTCATTTGCTATAAAATAATATAATAATAATCAGGTTTTAAACCAATGTACTGATTTTCTATGTCTTATCTTCATTAGCATACAGAAATGCAGTACATTTGATTTCTTAGACTGAAACCCTGCCAAGTATCTTGCTTCCTCCCTTTTTGTCATGGTCTAATTTGCTGTCAAATTCATGGCTCTGCCACAAATCAGGTTCCCAATCCTGTTGCTTCTAATGTGAATCACATCACGTAAATTCTCCCAATCAAATGAAATAGAGTCTGTCTTCTTTCCATATCTTTTTTTGTCCTCATGCTTTGTTTGACACTGAGTATTTTCCATTGTTCATCCACATAGACAGCACAAACATCAAACCATAATTCCAGCAAGTCAATAGCTTTCCTTCTTATTAACAGTGAAAGCCCAGGTTGGTACCTCTGCTGTCTCTGTTTGTTCTCTCCTGTCGCTCCCTTCGGCTCACTCCTCTTTCTCCACACATCATGTTTTATCACATAAATCTTCTCCTCAATATTCCTACTGTTTATTCCACGTAATGGCTTTAATAGCTGCATAGTAAATATTTGCTAACTGAAGACATAAATTAAAGCAGATGGTATATATGTCAGTAGATGGTTTACAAATTTGGGACAAAACAAAGACAAAAAAATCTCTTTCTTTACAAGGACATCTGCTTAGATATATTGAATATCAAACTTTGATAGGGTATTTTCATGGGAAATTATTTTATGCACTCAATCCAAAGTGAGTTTTTAAATTTCTTAATTACTTCTACACTTTATCCTATTTATTGCCATAATTTTAGTATTTAAAATAGAACATATGTAATCACAGATGGTGTTAAGATATATTTAGTAATTTCACCTGAATTGCATCTGAACTTTTACATAATTTCTTGAGAATTTCATGAATGAGTACTGTTTTTAAATCATTTTCCTCTCCCTCCTCACTAACTTCTCGGTATGTCTATGCCCATCCTTATCAAATTCATGGTGATTTATTTGTAATTGTTGTATACATAAACATTCTATACATATGCATCCATGCATGCATGCATACACAAGTATATGTGGGATGGGGTTTCTTATCAGAGAAAGACTCATTTCTGGAGGAGATTGATTATCTCTGTCTCAGTAACTTCCTGTAGTTTTTTTTTTCCTACGGGTAAGGCCTTGTATTATCTCCTGCATTCATGTTGTCACACCAATTGGCCTTGCCATTGTCCAGATATCATTTAAACAACAGATGTTACATGGATGTATCTTCCCTGCCATAAACAGACAACATTCTCTCACAGAGGATGCCCTGGTCCCCTGGTTCTTATTTTTACCCCAGCCCTCCTTTTGCGTATTTCCTAAGACTTGCGTATAGAGGTTGTTTTGTAGACATATTGGTTTGAGTTGGGAGCATCAGTAACAGCTGTTCTCTGGCATTTTGCCCATTTGTGCTTTCTATAGTAGTTTCAATCTGTGGCAATAAAGAAGTTTCTTTGGTAAGGGAGGAAGGCTTCATTTATCTGTTGGTATAAAGATAAATATTTAGTATGTAGTCAGAAGTTATACTGGTTCAAAAGAGTAGAAGGAATGAGTTCTTCTCTAGGGTCCATGACCTTGGCAGATATGAAAAATTGACTAGGCTCAAAATATTTGGCATGTATTACCTCCTACTGAGTAGAATTTAATTTCAGTTCAATGATCATTGATCACCACCAAGAGAGAAGTGCTGCTGTTATTCTGCCATGCTGATCATTGTGACTGGGAGGCTTTACAGTTGTTGCTTTTCTTCCTTGGCAGCTTTCACATCATCTTCACAGAATCTGAGACTAATCCTTGCGTAGACTTCCAGGTCAGTTTCACCCCGATTCGTCCAACTTCTGTATCTGAAGTCTTAACTGAAGTCTGTGTTATCTTCAGTGATAGAGTCCTACATTTAAGTTCTGGGAGACAACTTAGGGCAATGACAATGGCCTGTGTTGTTCGATGTGAATTTTAGTTTGGTGTCTTCTAAGCCTAACATTCAAAACATTCATAGACTTCTAAGCCTAATATTCATAAAAATATCTGCATAAAGTTTTATTTGAAAATATGCCTTTAAAAGTAATATTTTAATTGTGTATATCATTTGGAATTATGGATTAAATATGAAGAAAAATTTTAAATGACTAGTAGAATGTTAGGACACAGACTATAAGATATTTTCTTCTTTAACTTCTATTGATGTCAATAATCCATTGGATATATATTTCACTACGCATTTATTTGCTTTGTTATTGCACTGTGCATTCTTTCTGACTCCATATGACCAGCTGAGAGTAGAGAATTGTATTTCCATGAGAAAGATATAGTTACACTCCTTCTCACTTTGTCTCAACTCAATTTTCCCTACTGACTGTTGAATTCCCTCCATGACTGATTCTATGGAGTCTCATATGGCATCATTGAGAAAGTTTACAAAGAAGTCAGATAATAGCAATATACAAATAATCAACAATCAAGTCTGAGCGTTCAAGAAGAGTTAGCAAAGCTGATAGATGCTTGCTTGGTCAAGCTTCTTCAGGTGAGCAATGGTGTCTGTCTAAGATTTTTGTCATCAGACAGCAAATATTAATTTTCAGGGCTTTATTGAATTTAATATAGTTGCAGGTGTATTTGTCACTAAAGTCTTCATTTTTTTGTGATGTTTTAGTTTCCCCAAAGTGGGATTCCAGAACCAGAAAGGTAAGCTGCTATTATTCTAGGAGAATGGTAAATTTAAATATTTATACCTTTCAATGTACACACACGCGCACAAACATGTACAAATACCTGCAGATGCACATACATACACAGTACTCCAATCCTTTTGGGTTTAATATCTACAGTGTACACTCATTCTCTATGTGTTATTAACAATGAGAGAGTTTAGATGACTAGGATGTCCAATAAAAACGCAAGCACATTTGCAAAGTTAATTTGCTTTTACCCAAATAACATCCAAGTACCTTTTCTCTTTTTCTTGAATATTAAATATTATTTAAATTTCTTCTTTCACTTCTAGCATCACTATCCTTGTTAGGAAAATTAAACATTTTCTAATCAACAAACATTTGATTTAACAAAAAATGTCAATAACTTGCAGTAATAGATTTTTTTCCTTTAGATATAGTCTCTCAAATTTATTTTCATCCAATCCTGTTGGTTATTATATTTTAAAAGTAAACTTTAATTTACTGACCTAAGTTAGAATATTCATTTGAAAAGCGGCATCTAAATGTGCTAGCTCTTAAAGTGTGGCATGTGTCATTCTGTTCACACCTTTTTGTAACCTGGAATTACTTCCAATGATTTTGTAGTTTCGTAGTTTGAATCTCTTTAAATCCACCAAAGTTTCAGTTTGCAAAAATCACTGACTGTACCCTTGGCTTGTTTTGTACTGTGAAATAGCCAACGTGTTTTCTTTCCTTTCCATAATGAAGGGATGCTTTCTCTTTTCTTTGGAACTGACCTGTAGATGATGATCCCCAATAGCATCTGAATTAGAAATAAAAACGAAACATCTGAGCTTTTCCTCTACTGTAAATAGTTAAAATCAGACTCACTGATATGAATGTCTGGAAAACATTATTCAAGTTTTAGTTTCTAATCAAAGTCTAAAACTGTGAAATTTACGTATTTTAAATATTTTTTAAACAATCTTTTTATTTTACACATCAAATCCAGTTTGCCCTCTCTTCCCTCTTCCACTCCCTGCCCTTTCTCCCGACTTTGCCCCCCTGTACACCTCAGAGGTGGTAAGGCCTCCCATGTGGAGTCAACAAAGTCTGGCACATCACTTGAGACAGGACTAAGGCCTTTCCACTATATTTAGGCTGAGCAAGGTAAATTTGCAGGCACATGGATAGAACTAGAACAAACCATCCTCAATGAGATAACCAAGACCTAGAAAGACAAACATGGCATGTACTCTCTTACAAGTGAATATTAGGATCAGCAGAGGATAGCCAGCATGCAGTTCACAATCCTGCAGACAACAGGAAACACGGAAAACCCTAAGAGAGACAAACATGGATCCTCCTTGGAAGGGAAAATAGACAAGATCTCTTGAGTAAATTGGGAGCGTGGGAGATGGAGAAGGTGGAAGGGGAGGAAGAGTGGGAGAAGGGGAGAGGGAGGAGAACATACGGGAACAGGAAAGGGACAGTCAAGTTGTGGGAAGAAAAGAAGAGCAAGAAAAGTGGTATCTTGATAGAGTATGACATTATAGGTTTAGAGAGAAACCTGGCACTAGAGAAATTTAGGGTTCTGATGGAATCAAACTCTTTTTCTTTCTCTTTCACTCTGTCTTGCTGTTTGTCTCTCTCTTCTTCCCTCCCTCTGTCATTCCCCCTTCTCCCCTCACCCCTATTCTCTAATAAGAATCTTCAGACATTCAATCTTTTAAAGCTATTTTGGATATACTTTAAACCGCAGATTTCCTGATGTGCACTGTGGTCTACTACCTCCAATTAGTTTTTTTTTTCCTTTCCCATCCAGCTGGGGAAGGGTAAATTGAGGACACCAAAGCAGCTCACTAGCATTCATATGAATCCTGTACAAATGTTTGAGAATTTTATCCTTAGAAGACCTGGAGGATTGTGCTAAACCATTTCAATCTTGAAAGGCACTTTATTTATGTGCCCAGGATTTCATCTCATTCTCCTTCCTTTATGAATGGCACTTCAGACTTCTCTAATCAACAGTTTCCTCCTATATGCATATTTAAACAACTTGAGCAAAGTGTGATTGATATACACTCCCTACGCTCTATCTTAATATTGGTCTGTGTTTCACTATCACCAGGAGAAATGATAAAGTCAAGAGTTGAGAAATAAGAAAAATAAATGTTTGCTAAATTTTATTAAAAGTTCTAACGTATGTGACACAGATTTACTGAACACAAATTATTTTTTATTTAACGGGTTTGTTCAAGGACAGTACAAGGTTACTTATGAAGGTTGTGGCAATTGGCAACCCCTACTCCAGATCCTCTATAGCCTCATTTGTCCACAGGAAGAAGGGCCCTCTGTAAATTGATTATTTTCCTTTTGAACATTATTTTATTCTCAGCTTCCACTAAAATTTGCTTCCCAGTTTCTTCTGTAACATGTTTGTGACCATGTGATGTAGTTACTGTTCATACTCCAAAGTTCTCCATTGTTGTCATATTAGATTTCACTGAATGAATATTAAATATTAAAAAATTCACAATATAGACTTCATTGGAACTGAAATATTAGCTGTGTGGAGGAAACACTCTTTGCCAGGCTCCAAATATGAAAGGAGGAGATACTATTGGTTGCTAAACTATAATTAGCCCAAGAACTTAAGTGCTAGGCATGGGTAGCACTCATATGCAGCTGGTGGTGAGTGTTCTTTGTTACATCCCTGAAAGCATCTGCCTTTATTCCTTCTGCTTTCTAGTGAGTTGTAAATATGGCAAGAGATGCTGTGGGGTTCTATTACTACTAACAGAACAGCCCTCTGACAAACCCCCTTCCAAAATAATCCATACTCAGAGCACTGAAGTAACTTTGGGTTCAAATGACATCCTCTTCTTCATGATATGTTCTGTGCAGAAAGTTAGATCAAAGGGCAGCTGAATAGCCAGGGAAAATCCCCTATCTAGGGAGCAGTTTTGCAATATCATAGAAAAACTGGCTCTACATTGAGTCAGGAAGCTTGCGATTTGATTTAGTGTTCCCATTGCCTGGTCGTAGCAGTTCAAATTAACTTTTTGGGTTGAATATATTCATTGGAGTGTTTTCATGTATGGCTCACATTGTGCCCTAAATGCAAACACACGTACATGCAGATACACACACACACACACACACACACACACACACACACTCACTCACTGAGAAATAAAGCTTCAGGGTTTTTTTGTTTTAATAAAAAAGAAATAAACACATGAAACAAACATCAAGATAAAGAGACATATTTGCATCCAAGTTTACTGCAAATAGACTAAGTAAAACAGAGGAAAGTGGGAAATCCTTGTCACCATTGTAATTACTGCTTACACACTTAACATTGCCCAGAAGTGTTGGGTGAAATAAGTAAAAGAAATGATCACTAAACAAGTTAAATGGCAGATGTTTGTAATCCCAAAAGGTAGCCTTTAAAAGGGATTCCATGCTTAAGTGCTGCCATCATTTGAAAAGGAAGTCTGTTAATAATTTCAGTGTGAGAGCTGTATTTATTTCTTTTGAGTTGGAAACATAGGAGTCACCTCAGCAATGACCTAGTTGTATTTGTTATCTGCAATATTTACTTAGAAAGCTAGTCATTGGCCAGCAAATTTTGAACAATTTTCAGGTATTAGTCTACACAAAACATCCAGATTATAAGGAAGGCACAGTAGGGTTTGAGACTTCCCCTTAAATGTGTGAAGTCATATATGATAGAATTGAATATTGTTTGCACTAACGTTTCCATAAAGTCTTATAGGTTGTAAATTTGCAGACATTGCAAACACCACCTATCATGAGGTGCAGAACAAACAAGGACATATCAAATGCAAGTATACACAAAGGGATTTAATAAATTAAGTGTTGTATTTAATTGAAAATAAAAAGAAACTCTCATTAGGAAGAGGACAGTGATAGGAGCTGAAATAGGGCCAGCCATCTTACTGTGTCCTGAGGGCACTATGGATTCCCAAGAAGTGACCAGATTGTCAGTGCCAAGGCTTGAGTGTGAAGGACACCACAGGAACTAGTGATCACTGGGGATAATTATATTGCAAGGGTGAGGATTAATTTCTACCCATGAAATGACCCTTGCTTCACTGACAAGCATATGGTGAAGTGACCTTGAGGAAATTTCCCCAAAGAGCAGGCTTTTTTTTGCTACCTTTCATTTTTTTTAACTTCAGGAAAACGTATGAAATTCAACTTTTTCATAGAAGAGCAGCATGTAAGCATGTGGTCCCTCTTTAAAGGATTCACAAAGTCATCAAACAAAGACAATTTTGGATAGGATTAAGAGCAGGTTTTGAAGAACTGGTTCAAACAAGCCACATGCACTTACAAAGAGCTACATACATACACCTTAAAAACTTACTAGTGGGTGACAACATTAGAAGTTCGTTCTGTTCTTTGGATATGAGGAAAATTGGTAAGAAGTGGCAAAGAGAAGATGGAAATACAAAATATACTCTCATATAGAACATGATTTTGAAGATGTTTTCATTATTGGTGATTGCTTCACCGCACTCGTCTTACAGTTAATACTGCTTTAATAAACACTGTGATTAAAAACAACATGGAGAAGAAAGGGTTTATGTGGATATTAAATAACCTAAATCTCATTCCTTGGAAGTAAATCAAGGCAGGAGCTCCATCTGTGAAGGAAGCTGGAAGCAGGAACGGATGCAGAGGACATGGAACGGTGCGGCTTGCTAGCTTGTTTCCCTTGGTTTAATCCATTTAGGACCAACAGAGTTGACTAGGCCCACAATGGACTGAGTTTTCCAACAGCACCCAGTAACTAGGAAAATCTCTTACAAGATTGCTGAAAGCCCAGTCCTATGGGCATTTTCTGATTTGACCTTCCATTCTCTCAAATGACAACAGACTGCGTCTGTTGACAAAAAAACTGACCAGAACATCACTTTTCCATCATACAACTTATTTTTAAGTATAAATATTTTTCATTTCCAGCTCTTTGATATGGCAAGATACCATTCATTCACATTTCCTGGGTGAAGAATTATTATTTTTATTTTATTAATATAGAAGGCAAATAGCATGGATTTAATTGATAGGCCAGTAGCGAGTGTGTGAGAAGAAAGGAATGTTGTTGGCTTTATACTCTATATAGTTCTTTTTAAAATATATTGTTGTATTGAGGGTCACTTTTATCTTACAAACTTCTGCACATCCTTCATGTTTACAAACTCAATCCCTCTTTTCCAAGCTTCTAATCTTGCAGTAATATTCTTAGCATTACTCTAGGGGCTGAATTGTACCCAATAATAAACCCACCATATGATTAAGTTCTAATGCATTTCAAAGTAGAATCCTTAGGAGATAATTAAAGTTCAATTAGGGTAGAATTCTGAGACCAGGACCCACTAGAACTGATATTCTTATAAGAAGAAGAGGGACCTGAGATGACCAAAATTACATAAATTGGAAGAATTTTAAGCCTTTTCTAGTCTCTCACCTTCTATTTCTCCAAGACAAAAGGCACAGTGAGAGATAAATAATCATCGCTGTGTCGGAAAGATCTGTCACCAGAAACTATGTCAGATTTCACATTCTCCGTAGTGATCAGACCACATCCTTCTGGGGCTGAAGCCACCATTTCTATGTTATGACAGCCAATACAGGTCATAATACTTTGATTGCATATAACCTTGTCCTAATTCACCATCCTACCCCAGTAATTTCCATACTATATTAGTCTTAAAAATAAGACTCCCCAACTGAAAATAAAATTTTCAGTCAAGAAGTGAGGTTAATTTGTAGATACATTTTCAAAAGTATTTGCTTCTGAATTGAATATCCCTAACTAACAATTTTCTTTCATTTATTTTTAAATTAAGTTTTTAATTTGTGTATATAATAATGGGTTCTGACATATCCATGTATATTTTTGACTGTACCTCCCTTATAATTTGACCTACCACTTCTCTCCCTGTCGGGGTCCAGCCTCGATGAAATTTAGACATTCCAGTGTAGGAGCATGAGAGTTAGAATTATTGAGCCAAAGGAACAGAAATATGAGAGAAATGAGAGACAGAAACACACAATAGTATTTCAAGGGAAACTCAGTGCATACTGATCCACCTGTGTTTATTTTCCATATGCTTATATACTTCAAACCAAATGGGGAACTGGGAGGCAACAGACTTCATTAACATTCCATAAGGAACAGGCTTGAATTCTTTGGTTCAGGTGGAGTGGATCCACCTCTATATCTAAAATGCTAATTAGTCACACCTTAGGTCAGGGTTTCTTGTTTGTAGCCACACCTGTTGTTAACAACTTTAAAAGAGCAAAAATAAGCTCAAACTCTCTGCCCTTTAGTCAAGGTGGAAGAGACTCATGTCTGTGGGTCCCCACATCTCCCTACACCTTATCCACTTTCACTGATGCCTTTGTCCCTCACCCTCTTTCTATTATGTCAATATAAGTATTTATAACATGTACATGAGCTAATGGGCCTGTGATAATGGGCCAATTGGTTTATAACTAATGTAGACCTCTGTGTGATTCTTTGGGACATAACGGTTACAGGACCGGGTGGGACAGAAAACCTCAGACAACACTGAGTGTGGTATATTTCTTTCAGAATAATGTTCCACAATTCTGTTCATTTTATTGCTAATGATATTATTTTATTTCTTTGGATGAACAAAACTTCATATGTTTCTATTCCCAACAGACTTATTAAGAATGTTCTTTCTGTTGGGTCCTATAATTATATGGGTATAAGAAAAATTGAGAGTAGGTATAGCATACATATGAAAATAAACCTAAGCTGACCTTAGAACAGATGGAGGCAGCAATGGAGAATGCAGATGCCATTATATAGTCTCACCTGTTGGCAGGACCTTCTGTGGGAAGTACATACACGCCCTACATTCCCTCTAATGACCAAGCTCTGTTAATGACTTGCTTCACTATGAGCCAAAGCCAACCCATAATCACTGAGAAATATCGAAAGTCACTGAGACATAAGATTTCCACTCTTGCCGGGCTGTGGTGGCGCACGCCTTTAATCTCAGCACTCAGGAGGCAGAGGCAGGCAGATATCTGTGAGTTTGAGGCCAGCCTGGTCTACAAGAGCTAGTTCCAGGACAGACTCCAAAAGTTTCAGAGAAACCCTGTCTCGAAAAACCAAAGAGAGAGAGAGAGAGAGAGAGAGAGAGAGAGAGAGAGAGAGAGAGAGAGAGAGAGACTTTCACTTTTATAGTAAGTTATTAATAGGTAAATGGAAGTACATACTATGAATAGTCCTGAAAATGAGATGACATCAATAAGCACCTTAAAATTAAATATATAGATCCCCTTCTCATTGACATTAGGAAACCATTCAGAGGGTTTAAAGGTGCTCAAGCTTTATTTTACTTTTATTTCATTTCTTGTTGTTTGGCCAATTATATTGAAGTGACAAATGCAAACAGACGGTTAAAAGAAAGCAATACTTTTTGTTTGTTTTTCAGGCAGTGCCAGCTGTATGATAGGATCCTCGTGGAGATGCGAGTAAACTCACCTCAGGTAGAGTGGACAACAGACACACACCTATGTCCAACTTGGTGATCCCATGGCTTTTATCATGGTTAGTTCTAGGAGTATAAGTTAAGGGTAACTGACAGGAAGAGAAACGACTCAAAAGACAACCAAATCACCAAAGCCCACTTCACCATCAGTAGGTACTTGAGAAATTGAAATGTGTTTCTTTCAGGCAGCTAAGGTAGTCTGAGCCTCATCTGGGTAGCTATGCTGTTATCTCCTTCTTTCAGGAAACTTGGGTGTTCTCAGTTTCTTCTCATCTGATAGATTCCGTTAGAAGTCCTTTCTATTTATATGTGTTTGTGGAGAAAGAAAGCAACCTGTTCGATGTAATGAGTTTCGGGGATTTCCTGAATCCTTTGAGTTGTTTACTTCTAGCATAATGAATGTCCCTGTAGGATGGAATTTTTACTTCCTTTTAGAACATTTTATGCCTGACTCCCCAAGGGAGCTGGATAGAAAGGAGGATGAAGGGATGGCATTTAAGTCTACAGACCCATTTTAAAGTTTCAGCCAAAGTGATGGGTCATCTTTGGCAGAGTAGTATAACGGTGTTTGGAAAGTCTATTGCTTCTGACACATGCCAGAGCTAAAAGGACCAAAATGTGAGTTCACATACGTGCTCAGTCACACAGTGCTTCAGACCACTTCCTGTTGCCTGAAAGTCAAGATGCAGGACACTAGACACTTCTCCAGGACCCTGTCTACCTATACACCACTATGTCACAGCATGATGACAGTGGACCACCCCAAATGAATTTTTTTCCTTTATAACAGTTGCCATGATCATGGAGTCTCTTCAAGCAATAGAAACACTAAGGCATACAAACACACACAGAGACAGACACAAAACAAGAGAGCATGTGTGTATGTGTATGTGTGTGTATGTGTGTGAGAGAGAGAGAGAGAGAGAGAGAGAGAGCGCTAGAAGAAATCTGTAAACTCTAAGCAGTTTCAATGTTAGCTGATGTACTCGCCAGTTTATTTTTTTTTATTTTATTTTCTCCATTGGTGGGGGTAACAGCATTCATTTAACTTGAAAACAGAGATACTAAAGAAGGTTTTTATTTGAAAATCTTTTTTTCTAATTCGAAAGCATTTTTTAGTGTGTTTTTTGCACTAAGTATCACTCAAGAACTTGAATGCAACTCTACTTTCTGGAATTATCATATACAAATTTTGTTTTCTCTTTTCTGAAATAGTTTTGTTTTCATCAAATATCCAGTGACCAGGAATTTTACAATATTGTGCCTTGTGGATTCTTTTTCTATCTTTTTCTTTTTTTTCTTCTTCTTCCTTCTTTCTTTCCTTCCTTTTTTCTTTTCTTGTTTGAGTTTTACTCCAATTTAGATACTCTTGGTCATTGAGTGTAAGCATCATTTCTGTTATTAGACATTGAACACATTTCCTCCATTATTTTCCTTTTTGTCTCTATTGCGTATTTTTTTATTATAAGTCTGAACCAAATAGAAAAGTAGGCATTTCATTTTAGAATTTCCTGAGAGTAGATTTTTTTAAAAAAATGAGATGAAGTATGAAATAAATGAACAAAAATAAGTTTTCTGGGCAGCTATGAAGGCAAAGGTAGATTATTTATCATGAAAACAATGTGATGGCATACATTTGAATTTGAAAATTTTATTATAGATGTCTACTGCAACTCATTAACTAAAACTGATTGAATTGTCTTAAGAAAGGAAAAATACAAAAACGGAGAACTTGTAGGTAAAGAGGAATTAACAGTGTGGATTATTTGGCAGAGTCTGGCCACAGGTGCCTGGAAGTAGTTGATACAGGGAAAAGAAAAGGACAGAACTTCAGGAGGAAGTAAGTAGATGATGCTACTCTCCGCCAATTTCTGGTCACGATAAAGTGCAGACTGTAGAAAGAAAAATGAGTGATGCAGAAGAAGTAAATAGTTGTAAATTTTCTTTTTGCATAACCCAAGAAGGACAACTGCAGTTTTCTACGAAATGAGTGAGTCAGCTGTGGAGTGTGATGTCAGCAGCATCCAGCACTTTTGGACAGTGCTGGAAGCAATGTGGTCGTGATGCTACACAAATTCACTAGCAGTCTCCCATCATATGGATCAGTATCTAAGTTCATGCTTCAGGCTGTGTGCATAGTTACTTATGATGGCTTTCATTGCTCACCCCATTATGGGTTTTCTGATATGGCTTTCCATATCATTGCAACTCATATGTGGCAACATTAACTTTGCATTTGGGAGATAGAGCCTTGAATGATGTAATTAAGTTAAGATGGTGCTGATTTCTGTGTTTTAATGTAATCTGAAGAGTTTAGAACACAGAGAGAGCCAACAGTTAATAAACACACAAGAGGCATCCATGTAAGAAGACGTCTGGGTGAACAACAGTCCTGACTATGGACGTCCAGAGTACAGAACTGTGGAGAAATACAATTCTGTCATCAAAGTTACTCAGTCTCTGGCATTTACATTCTAGTTAGTTCACTAAGAACCTCTGGAAGACTGCCCCCTAAGAAAGATGCACTGCCACCATCAGTCAGACCTGCAAGAGATTTGTGGATTTATGGTTCAGGGTAGAGGTGTGGACAACAGAAGAACCATAACCCTGGATTGGAGTATGAAGGTAGTAGCAACACAGTTCTTTTGATAGAAGACAAATTCTGAGACATAATAAGTTCTCCAAGGTGTGACATAAGATTTCGCTGAGGTTGGACCTCTTGTACTTACTGAGACTTTTCACGCTATTTCCTAGAAGCCTATCTTAAGTAAATCGCTGGCACATACATGCAGTTCTTAGGGCTGGCTGGTGTGAACCGTGCTTAACTGAGTGGGTGAGTCAAATGTTTTATCTTCTAAGAAACATATATTTTCAAATAACAGAGCCAGTGTGGTAGAGATTGGTCAAAGACCAGTATCTTGCTCCCTGAGGTGTGTGTTTGGAAGCAGTAAGATCATAAGAAATTCCATTTTAATGGGCCAAGGAAGCACATTTTACATAAAAAAGTATTACTGAATCTTGAAATCTTGTTTATGAAGATATCTGCTATTTTTTTTCTTTTTTTTACTTTTT
This sequence comes from Myodes glareolus, assembly GCF_982192425.1. Lineage (NCBI taxonomy): Eukaryota > Metazoa > Chordata > Mammalia > Rodentia > Cricetidae > Myodes > Myodes glareolus. The sequence goes on from NC_142040.1 coordinate 55,867,117, forward strand.
TTTTTAAATTTCCAAACACCCAATAAAACTAGTTGGACAGGCAATACCTTTTGTTGTCTGAGTTTCTGGGTAAGTCTTGAATTTCAATGAGTTCTTATTAATAAGGTCAGCATATTGCAAAGTCTAATCAAATTACTCAGTATCTTGCCTTTTATTTATCGAATAAAAGATCATGTGCCTTTGATGTAAGAAATTTATGGAAAGGCACCTAAACATCGACTTCTTCATTTTCTCGAGCACATTAATCTTCCTAGTTATCGTTGTTGCTCTTGCATGTGTTCAGACCCTGTCAACATATCACAAATTCATAAGAACACAATAAAAAACAATGGTAGCTGTAGTGTATGTGATCACAAATACATACTCACTCCCAAAGAAGGAAATATTTTAGACTCCGCATAAAGCAACATTTTCAGTGGTATCTTTCATTGACTATAATCTTTTTATTCTTAGAATTCAAAGTTGCATATGGAGACATCCCTTCCACTGTTCATTAAAGTTCCTGCTGTGTTTGAAGACTGGTTCCTGGCAGCTCAGTCACTGCTGGGAGAAGTTCAGGGCTCCCAAACTCTCAATTGTGCTCATTTAAGAGGAAAAATGCTTATGTGTCTCTTTTCTGACATCTCCCAACAGTCACCACTGCAGCTAAAATATAGAAGGATACAAAGTGAATGAAACTTAACAAATGAAAGTTGAGTTTGGTGATAAGCTTCCAGTGCCAGGGCAGGTGAATCACAGGTCCCCCATGACAGGTGATCAGTTCTGCTTAAATAACTACTGAACTGGAGACCTCCAGACCCAGGGTAGCAGGCAGGTTTATATGCCCACCTGAGGGTTTCACATTTTCTTACCCTCTCTTGCTACCCTGGCTAAATGTGTGTGTGTGTCTATGCGTTTATGTGTGTCAGTCTCTCCCCATAAATATATGTGTGTATGTGTGTTAATAAAGCATATTGAATATATATGTGTGTGCTTCTTAACATATGCATATGCAAAGTCTTATTAATAGCTGAAATTGATTTATCCATTTAGAATTCTCTTCTTAATTTCGGAGTAATTAAGGGAAACATAATAGAATGAATTAATAGGAAAGCACAGATAATACAATGATGATCAGGTAAATTATCTTTCCTCCTTGTTTGCTAGAGAATTTCTCACCAATACATGAAAGACTACTAATGGGTTCTGAACATGAACTGGAGGAAACCACCGTCACATCAAAATTGTGTTTGCAATCTTTCATTAGATTAGAAACAATTTTAATTTTTGGTTTCCTTTGAGATTAGATAACAAATATATATTAAGTCTTCTCATTAGAGAAAAAAACAGAGTTATTGGCAAATTTCCAAAGCATTTGGAAAAGTGAGAATTTCTTCCTTGTACTAATTATATATAACAGTAATTAATGGTCTGGGACCTGTGTGATTAAGTGGATTCCATACATAAATTCTTTTGTAAGTCAATACACTTGAGTATTTCCAGTTACTAAACATATCTCCTCTCTTAATTCATATCGACCCCGTTTCTTTTAAATATTAACTTCAAGTGTTTGAAATTCTACAGAGCTTATCTGTTTTATCCTCATTCCAATTCACAAAACAAGCCACTTCAAGGTAATTAACTGTGATAACCTATTTGCATGAAGTTATTATAAGTGAATAAGGAGAAAGTAAGTTTCTGAAACTCTTCTGAATTTCTAAATCAGTAAACTGGAGCAATGTGTCTGTGGTCCTGCCTTGAATATCATCTGTTGTCAGTAGATAAATCAGTGTTTGACAGGCTGTTAAGAAAAGTTACTTTTCACAATTAACTGAATAAATAATTTTTTAAAATAAATTGCAAGGCAAAGATTACAAAGATAACCAAATTGATCATGATGTTATTGCTTTTACCATAGTAAATTTTTATCTAAAGATGACCTATCATTTCGATTGTGTGAAAACTTCCTCAAAAATGTAATGGAAATTATAAATACGTAGAAATTAACCTAATAAAAGAAATACACGAAAACTTTCAGGTGTTTGTTACATGATACTTTATATTTCTATTTTGCAAGCTTTATTCTTAATATCTTGAATTCCTGTTGACGATGTCCTCCAGGGATATATTAGTTTAGTTTGGAAATTCCAACTGATTGACAGCCCTAATATAAGAAAAGGGAAAACCACATTTTATCTTTGAATACATTATAAACATGGGTTAGTATTTTCAAGTAGTAACAAAATGATGTTAAACAGGCTAATTCATATCGGATAGCCATAAGCTCTTGGGTCATGTGTAGTCCTTTTCAATAACAACACATTCTTTTTGAACCAGGGATATTGAACTTCCTGAGAAATTGCTAGGATGTTGCTTAATTTTTTGACAGCATATACCAAACTGAAATGAAACCTTTTGTCTCTGTATTTGTTTATTTACATCTTGGCCATTTAGATTTAGAACATTGCTAGAGATATAGCATCCAACAAAAGACCATTTCCTTTTGGGGGCAGGATATACTGATTAAAGGATGACATATGATCTAATAGAAGCAAAGAGAAATTGGGGTTTTTGTAATGAATCATTCTAAATTTTATTTATTTCCTCTTTTAAATATTAGATCTAGCTCTGTGAGAAAAATGATTTTCATCTCATGACATAATTCCAATTGTCCAAACTAAAAGCTATACAAGAGTTGAAATTTTGGATGAATGGTTCTTTTCTGTTAGATGTAGTATTTGACCTTCTTCATTCTAAATCTTAATGCAATGATAGAATGTTTTCTTCAAAAAAAAAAACATTAATCCCTAAAAGTAATACAAATATAAAGTATTTCAGTCATTCAGGCCAAAAATAAGGAACTGAAACATTTTAAATGCGTACTTTAACATCTCTGCATGAATTCTGACATGTGTTTGACTGATTCTGCCAATTTGAATTTCAATTTATACCGTGTCAATGATTGGAGATACACTGTTTGAAAAATCTAACTTTAAATGAAAATTTAATATCTTTTAAAGGATGCTAAAGCACAACATGCTGCCAGTTGGGGGAAGTAATCAGGAAGAACATGAGATTTGTTGCTGGCACAGAGCGGAATTTGGACTTCCCTTCCTCATGTTTTTGTTTAATATTGTTCCAACTGGAGGCATGGATAAGCTGGATGCACCAAGTGAGGATGGCAGCTCTGCAGGCATCCACCAACTTGCTAACAGGCTTTGTAGGTGTTTGTTTGTTTTTGTGATTGTATTTCGCAGTTCAGGTTGCTCATCCAGCAGCAGCTTCCTACCATTGGCAAACTGAAGCAAATGTGCTTAGAGTCTGAGTCTGTGTTCTACTTATATTGACATGTTTTATTTGGAAGATAAAAATCTGTTTGTAGATGAAAGCAGGGAAGATGAATGTGGGCATTTTAAAGAAGGAGGCCTCCTCAGACATGCTTGAATAGAACTGGCTAGTGCTTAATAGAGAACTAAATGAGAGAGCTTTGAGTGATGGAAACACACTGCGTCTTATGCAAGCAATATCTAACCTTGTGTTAAAACACACACAAGTAGGAAGGCATTTGAGTCATCCAGACCAAGCAAAAATAATGAATCAAAATTAAAAAGAAATGTTGACTTTAAAATCTGAGCATGCACTCTCAGAAGTATGTGACTGATACTCCAATCTAACAATGCCTGGCTCCCTTTCCTTAATCTCTGTTGGGTGTATACAATGATATAAGACGTTTTTACTTTATGTAGGTTAATTTGTTATTTTTTGTAAGATACAGCTATAAGTAACACTCTATAAAGAGAAACCGTCAATAGAAATTGGACATATAGAGAGTTACGAAGTTTCCTTTCACTGGTGTGTAATCCCAAGGTTTGTAAGTAAAGTCATAGATGATAGGGAAAACTGTTGGATCAGACAGAAAAGCAGGAATATCCTAAAAACTTCAATATAGTTAGCATTTTATTTTCTATAAATGTACTCAGAGAGTAACAGGACCCCAAACCTTAGCACAAGTGATAACCACGTTAGAGGTACCATTCTGACATCAGAACCCAACAAGTAGGCCCAAACACCTGTAAAAACGTGAACAAAGACTCAGCCATAGTTCCAGGGAAGTCACCAAGTAAAGTATCCATAAATGAACCAACTTTGCTTTTGTCGTTCTACATCATTCTTACTGCAGTGTGCCAATCAGGATGTGTTTTTTTTATTTGCACATAAATGACAAAAAAAAGTAAGAGTTAGGATACATGATTTGGGCAAGTTCCCTAAACAGCCACTTGCCAGAGAGAATGACTTTCCGTTCAGTCCTTAGAATGTCTATGCAGTGTTAATCTCTGGTGGCTTTACCTTGCAATTATATGCCCTAGATATTTTCATTACTATTTTATTGTGATGTGAATCTTATTCTCCCCTGAAATTTGGTAAGGTTCTTACTCCAACCCTTCTGTCATGTGGTGATTTTAGACTTTTTCATCTCTCCTTTCCCCTCCTCCCTTGTTTTGCCATCTCCTGTACCACTCAAACCAACATGATTCATAGTTGCTTCGGTTTTCCTTTCTTACTTGGTCCACCTTACCTGCTCTTAAGTTCTTCCCATTGCACTATGCATTTACAAACTATTTCACATCTAAGGAATTATATTTGACATCTGTTCTCTACATGAACTCCTCAGTCCTTTTCCTTTGTTGTGTGTTTGTGCCTAGTGTGTATATGGTCTTCTAATGTATTTCTTTTGTTTTGTTCTTATAACAAATCATCACACAACTAAAAAGTGTAAAACAATGCCACCGGTTACATTATGTTCTGCGGGAAAGACACTCAGACACAGAGTGGCTCAGCTCATTCTCTGTTTAAAGTACCTCAAGCTTGAATTCAAGAAATGAATAGTCGCATTCTTGTCTAGAAGTTCTGGGAGTGAATTTGTCTCATAGTTCATGCATATGGTTCATAGAAATCAGGTCCATGTGGTGGTCTTAGGTCTGAGGCTCTTGTGTCCCTGGGATTAGTTAGTCAATGTACTTCTCAGCATCTAGAAGCTGCTGCATTACTTGGCAGCTGATCTTGTTTCTCTGTCTTCAAAGCTACAGAGCAAGGTCATGTCCTTTCTAAGATCTGAAGCCTTTTGATATTTCCTCTTCTATCATCTCCTCTACTTTCAATCAGAGAATTAGATCAGTAGTAAAGGTCCTAAGACTAGATAAGGCTCATTGGGGTAACAGGGAAAAATCTCCCTCTTTGAAAGACTATAACTATAATTATATCCTCAAAAATCCTTTTACTACAGTGCCAAGATTGGAATTTGTTGAATAACCAGAAGGCAGGAACCTTGGGGTGGGCATAAGAGTTGTGCCATGGTATGGCCATTATTGCTTATGTTGATTCTGTTCTTTACTGGCTTGCTTTGGCTAATTTGGCTTTTTTTTTTCTTACTGGCTTGGTATAGAACCTTGGAGTTAAAATTCTTATTTTGCATAGAATCCTTTTCCAATCCCATGCCAAATCTTCTGTTCTAAATTCCAACATTCATTTCTTGCCTCAAGAGGATCAAAAAATCGGTGGAGACTGCACCAGTTTCTTGACCCAGCTCCACACTCCCTACGCTATGCTTTCAGTCACTCTGTCTTAGAGTGCCCTTTGCCACACGTTTTTGTAGTTGTTTAGTTATAGACATTACTGAATTAATTTTTTCTAGCTATGGTCCTAGAGACAGTAGCTGAAATGAGTTCCATGGTAGATGAATAACACATTTTTGGAATGTTTTAAGAAGTCAAAGCCATTCCCAATCCTCCGTCTCTAACGGGGGGGGGGAGGGAGAAAGGATCGTTATGGGAGCAGGGAAGTTTATATCTCAACTAAGGGAACCATTTTAGGGTTTGCAAGAGACTTGATTCTGGAGGGGTTCCCAGGCCCAAGGAGAGGTCCCCAGATTGTACTCTGGGCAGCAGAGGAGAGGGTGCCTGAACTGGCCTTGGCCCATAACCATACTGATGAATATTTTGCATGTCACCACAGAACCTTCATATGGCGATGGATGGAGATAGAGACAGAGATACATATTGGAACACTGGACTTAACTCCCTAGGTCCAAATGAGAAACAGAGGGAGGGAGATCGTGAGCAAGGAAAGCAGAACCAGAGGGGGCCTTCATCCGACGATGGATGTAGTTAGAGACGGAGACCCACATTGGAGCACTGGAAGTCAGGACCGCGAAGGGTGCGTTCACCCACTGATACAAGGGGACTGATCAAATGAGAGCTCACCAAGGCCAGCTGGACTGGGACTGAACGAGCATGTGATCAAACCGGATTCTCTGAATGTGGCTGACATGGGGGCTGACTGAGCCCCCAAGGTCCAAATGAAGACTGAGAAGCCATTGACAATGGCACTGGGTCTTGTTTCGTCTGCATGGACTGGCTTTTTGGGATCCTGGCCTGTTTGGATGTTCACCTTCCTGGACCTGGAGGGAGAGGGGAGGAACTTGGATTTCCCACAGGTCTGGAAACCCTGAGAGCTCTTGGGAATGGTGAGGGAGGAGGAGAGGGAGTGGGGGAAGGAAGTGGAAAGAGTGTTTTCGGATACTTGAATAAACAAGTCTAACTGAAAACAAAAAGAAAAATTGAATAAAAGAGACTTTGAAATGGAAAAAAAGAAGTCTAAGATAGATCATTCTTTTTTTGTTACAAGAGTTTAGCTGTCACTTTACCATCTTTGACTCCATGCTCAAAATACCTACACTGGCCACAGTTGATTTGCTTTTCTACTGAGCTTCATCTGGCAAAATAGTCAGCACTTGAAATGTGCATGGCATTAGAAGACTCTTAAAATACATGGCTTCAGATTAAGAGTTCAATAACCAGCACTGAGAATCTGATGTTATCTTGTGGATCTGTGATTAACTGTTATTTAAAAGTCATCATCTCTTATTACTTTAAAGGAAATATTCTATAGTGTATGTAACATTGAAAAAATATAGGACAAATCAGTGATGCTGACATATCTTTCTTGCTCTGCTTTCAGCAAATCTATTTGATATTTTGTTGCTGTGACAAAATAATAACCTAAATAGGAGAAAGACCAATTTTGACCCAGAGATTCAGAGAGTTTAGTTCATAGTCACTTCAGTGTATGCTTCTCTGTCGGTTATGTCACAGGAAGCCATGGTAGAGGAATGCTTCTTACTGAAGAGTGGCCAGGGAAGGGGGTGTGAGAAAGGAAGGAGGGGAGAAGAGAGAATCTGTGTTAAGTCGTGTATTTATTTTCTTCTCTATAGGCACCTAAGCACCAGCAATATTCCTTACTCACCGAATGACTAAGCATTTGTCAATCCAAGACTAAATGAACAGAAAGTATTATGTGAAATTGATTAACCAGAGTAAGAATTTCTAGGCTTACACAGAAATAGAGAGATTCAATAATTTGGATCTTCACACGGAAGATTAAAGAATAAAGTAACCTGTGATAACTCAAGATCTATGCTTACAAGACAACCGAAGATACCTACTAAATACATGAAATAAACCAAATTATCAAGTCTGGAGTAGAAGTCCCAGTACAGTACTGGCACATACAAACAACTGAAAGTAAAAAGACCAAATGTACTTTAAGAAAATAGTGGCATCAAAGAAACCATTATTTGGAGTGATGTCATTTCCAATCTTTAAAAAGCTGCATTTTTTTCACTCTTCCAAATCCATATTCCAGGAATAAACAAACAGAAGTAAACAGCAAAGTAGGCAGCACCCAGCAAAACCACTTTAAAAGCCCAATTAAATTATGGCACCAGGATAATAAAGAAAAAAGTCACTAACAAGGTTAAAAACTGATGGTGGAAATGCTGTCTTCAGTGATGAGGCCCAGAACTTGGAAAGAATCTATCAATTTCAGAAGAAAGGTGTTGGGATTCTACCTCACCAAGTTCTTCTTCAGCTAAAATGAACTATCACTGAAAGTTTGGAATTACTTTTCTATTCATCCTTTGAAAGTCTATCTTGTTTCTCTTCTTCCAGGTATATTTTAATTAGGTAATTTAGCCTAAATTATTCACATGAACACACAACAATACTTTAAATATATCTTAGTCAAAATAAAGTCTTAAATTTCATTAGCAGCAATGAAAATGATCAATTGTATATCTTGGTTGTTTCTCCTTCAAATCGTTGCAATTTTATACTCAATTACATAATTTTTTCAGGCTAAATTATCCATTTCCTAATTCAACCAACTTAGTGTTGTGCATAAATTGCGATAAGTATGTGAAGTTACTCTATAATTTCAAATTCTGCCAAATCTCATTACTTTTGGGAACATGATGAAAAAACTTATTTTTCTTATTTGGATATATCTCCCTTGGAAATTCTATAATTTATAATTGAACTTAACAGTAGTAACGGTCTAAAACTTAAAGCCTACTGTATACTAGGAATTGTTTGGGCATATTTCACATGTTATTTAGAATCAGGTCCATTTCTGTTTCGTAAAAGGCTGTATGTTTCTGTATATCATTGCTTCATCCTCTCTATATCTCGCTCTATACATGTATATGTACATATATATTCAATACCCTTCCTTGCTCAGTGTTAGCACTTGGATAGTTATTTGTCATAATAGCTGTGAAATATGCCATCAGGATGGTAAATTCTATTTCATATCAAATCTATGCCTCTAGAAAATATTAAGTAAAATTGATGACATTCAACTAGTTTCTTAGGGATTGTAGATATTTTCTCATTTGAGTAAGGTTCAGTGGGCCTTACATAAAAGGAGTGATTAGAAGTATAGTTTATTGATTACGTGCTCAATTTGCACTATTATTATTATTATATGAAAGATATAAAAGTTTCATTAACATAAAATACGTAATTATCAAATTCAGAGAGTCATTCCGTAAGTATTTATGGCATCCCTGCCGTGGTTCATATATACTGTTTCTTATAATAAATTTGAAAATATTAAAACTATGTTACTCATTAGATCATTCAACAAACACCAAGGCATGGTATTGAGCAAAATTTTGGTACTGCCCTGGTAGAACAAATGAAACCAAGTCTAACAGAATAAGCTACCTGTTAAAAAGAGGAGCACAGTGCTATGGATATACAAAAACATCAGAGCCACCAGACGAGGAAAGAAGGAGGAATAGTGTAGGTATCAATCTATAAAAAAATTTAGAGGAGAAAAAGACAAGCTGTGTTTTGACGGTCAGAACATAATGCTATGAGACATGGGCATTCCACACAGAGAAATCAGAAAAGCATGGTGTGAGAAAACCCTTGGGACAATAAAGGATCTAGAATTATATGCAGAGGAAGGTATATTTCGATATATTAGAATATTATTTCAGGAAAGCAATTATAAGATCAACTACAGTTAATTTAACCATAGATCATATGCCATGCAGCTCCAGATAACTAAGTTGAAAGATGTGTATCATTTTCTGAGCTGGCTGACTAAATTAAAGTCAGGGTGAAAAACTATGCATATTCAGATATAATTCAACCCGATTTAGCTGTGGTGTTGCTTTGGAAGTCTATGACTAGAGTTAATATCCAAAGGGAGGGTAGATATTTTTTCTTTTCCCTCCTGGAGTTTGTTCAACTCGACTTTATTCTTCAATAATAGGAAATAATTGCAGGTTGGCATTCCACAGTCATGGAAAGTTTTTCATGGATGCCTTTTTTTTCCGTTTGCCAAAATCTTTTCAGGAAAAAAAGACATGCTATACATGGACAGATGTTAGAGGTCATATCTCCACTGCTTGGAGGCGCCCTACTCATTATGGTGCTGGGGAATACCAAGGAATGTTAAGCAGTCATTTTCATTATATATAACTACCTTAAGTTTTCAGGTAGTTCAGTGTCTTATTCCTGGGGTCAGAGTACTAGGTCATTTGTTTTCTCCTTTCTGTAATTGCTATCTTGATTGTAGATTTGCTGCAAGGTTTGCCTTTACATTGTTCTCCTTAGATGAGCACAGGAAGCATTATTCATGGTGACTCAGAGAAGGGAAATGGTCTTCATCCATCCAGGAGGATGTTTTATCAATTCTGTTACCGATGTGATCCAGAGCTTTTGGTTTTCCTGATGAGGAAGAAATTTTATTGGGTATAATTTTTGAGAGTGTGGGGAATTACTTACTGCTTTTGGCATGTGAGGCAACACAGCTCTGGGAAAAACCTTATTAGTAATTCATATTTGTTATGGTTTTACAGGTGGCTGGGGATTTCTTAAATACCCTGACTCTCACATAGTTGTTCACATATTGTGTCTTTAGCAAACTGAGCCTATACTATACGGCAGTTAGAAAAATTTTGCTACTGCCAATGCAGGGCATTTACACTTTTTAATCAGGAGACAAGTGCAGACGGAGTGCAGAAGTTTCACTCAGAGATTTCACATACTTTTACTTTGGCCTGTCATTTCTGATCATCATACCTGGGAAATTTAGTAAACATTTAAAGTCCAATTTTTATAATCTATATATTGGACTATTTTAAAGAGATTTCACACATAGATATCATGTTATACCTTTTGGAAAATTACTATGTGTAAGATTTGAGCATACTGTATACCACATAATTACACTTAAACAATCTAGTGATCCTGTCAATACATGATACGCATTAATATACTTGGGATCTGAAACAAAAATCTAGATACATATCCCGAAAATAAGTAGCTTGTATGTTGCTGAAACACCTATTCATTTTCTTCTGTAACTTTTTCCCGTACTCATCATTTTCAGACAAGCGGTTTGTCCTACCTAAGGTCTTCAGAGAAAGTTAACAAATCTTGTTCATTGATCTTTTGAAAATAAAAGCATTTCCTATATGGATGAAACCTTTGTTTACTCTTTTCCTCAAAAAGTAGCTGATAATTAGTTTTCAGTTACTTTTTGATAAATGGAAGAGGAGATCATGAAAGTTTTAGTAAGGCGATTTCTATTCCTTTCAATAGACTAGGAAGTATACTGGAACAATCTTCTAAGGACAGGTGGAAAATATTTGCTCATCATGACTATTAATTTTGTCATAAAGCATAGACTACCTGTAACTTGATTTTATTGATTAATTTAATATTAATCTACTTTTAGCAGCACATGTTTGATCAATGAACTTAGAATGAGATAGCTTGCATTTGCTTCTGTAACCCTGTAAATCTCTGTGAGTGTTTAAACACTGAACATTTAAATACAGTTAAGTGTTTGGCAAGAAGTTGGCAGGCTTCATTTTAACAACCACTTATTTGTGTATGTTTCCAGTGGAAATTGTACTGTATCACACTGAATGATATTGATTATGTCAGCTGGGTGACTAACACAAGCTTTTGTAAATATTCCATCTTATACCCAGCACGGATTGATGCTAGGTCATTCATCACTGTACATATAGTATGAATATCTGAGATCATGTTGTTTTCTTTTATTAATGGATGCAGTACCCTACTTAAATGAATACTATCATAGCGGAAATTTTCAGGCACTTTGGACAAGTCATTAGCAAAATAATTTAAGTATTTCCCCTCAAAGCACGTGTTGGAAATGCAATACGTAATGTACCAGTGTTGGGAAGTACTGCCTACTTGAAAGATTTTTAGGTCATAGGGCTCCATCTGATGAATGGACTATTAGTATAATAAAAGTACTTGAGGCTGTGAATTCAATTTCTTACTCTTTCTTACCTTCTTTTTGTGTTTTATATTCTCCAGGGACTAGCCTTTTAGTCCAGAGGGTTTGTTTTTTCCAGATCTTAGATCATTGAGCAAATAAATTCATTGTCAAAGGTAAATTACTCTTAAATGTTATGTTATTGTAACAAGGAACAAAGTATGACGAGTCTGAATAAGAATTAAGTAAGTTATTATAAAAATCCCAATTAAGGTAATATAGAGGTGGAGAGAGAAAGAGAGAGTTCAGCATTTAGAAATGCAAACTCCCCTTGCAGAGGACATGAGTTCAATTCCCAGCACCTGCTACATTGGATACTTCACAACTCATACTCAGGGAATCCAACAGACATCTTCTTCTAGACTTTGTACATACTTACATTCATGTGAACATTCCTTCAAACAGATACAAACAAATAACTAAATATAAGGAATAAATTGTTAAAAAGAGGATATACTAATAAACTGTTTTCCGTATTTGAAATCTACCAACACACACAAGCACATACACACACTCAACCCAACACACTCTGTATATATACACATATAACATCATATAACATCATGAACACACACATGGTAAAGGGAAGCTTTCAGATTATACAAAAATCTGCCAGATGAGCTAATTCTAACCTTCTTAATCCCATCATTTCCTCATTAAACAAATATTTGCATAAAATAAAATTTATTACAATGACATAGGTGGGGAAAGTGAGAGGACACATCACTGATTCGTTGTAAAAGAAAATATCCCTAAGCATAAATACTAATCTTTTGTATAGAAGTGAATGTAAACACCATAAAATAGTGGGCCATTTTAAATGAGAAAGTTCATGTCAGGTACTCAAGGTTTAAGCCTTCATTTGGCTTTTTATGCTTGTTTAGAGGAACAATGGGCTTCAAGTACTACAATTTATGTTTTTTTTCTTTTTGATTTATTAGATTTTTAAAAATTACCAATCCAAGTTCCCACTCCTTCCCCTTCTCCAATTCCCTCCAAATACCCATTCACCCCAGTCCCTCATCCTCAAAGAGGGCAAAGAACATTGCTTTGTAGAAGGCCCTACTATATCTAGGCTGATCAAGGTATCCATCCAAAGACAATATGTTCCCAAAAAGCCAGTACATGCAGTAGGGATAAACCCTGGTGCCACTACCTGTGGCCCCTCAGTCTGCCCCAGTCATCAACATCACATTCAGAGAGTTTAGTTTGGTCCTATGCCTGTTCCTTCCCAGTCCAGCTGGAGTTGGTGGGCTCTAATTAGCTCAGGTAGACAGTTTCATTGGGTGAACCCATCATGGTCTTGCTCGCTTTGCTCATATTCTCATTTCTTCCACTCTTCAACTGGACTTTGGTAGTTTAGTCCAGTGCTCTGATATAGGTCTCTACCTTTGCTTCCATCAGTTGCAGGATGAAGGTTCTATGGTGACATTTAAGATATTCATCAGTCTGACTACAGGGCAAATCATGATCAGACCTCCTTTCCTATATTGCTTAGGGTCTTAGCTGGAGTCAACCCCGTGGATTCCTGTGAATTTCTCTATAGCCAAGTTTCTGCTAACTCTATAACAGCTCCCTCACTCAAAATATCTCTTTCATTACTCTTGTCTCTGTAATTCCCCTATCTCAACTACCCAATTTCCTCAAGTTCTCCTAATCCTTCCCCTTCTCCCCTCCTTTCCCCCTCCTACCCTCCCTCCTCCTCCACCCCAATGCTCCCAATTTTGTCAGGGAATCTTGTCTGTTTCCAATTTCCAGGTGGATGGATATATATTTTTTCCTTCGGTTCGCCTTAATACTTAGCTTCTCTAGGATTATTAACTATAGGTTCAATGTCCTCTGTTTATAGCTAGTATCCACTTATGAGTGAGTATATACCATATTCATATTTTTGGGTCTGGATTATCTCATTCAGGATAGTATTTTTTAATTCCATCCATTTGCATGCAAAATTCAAGATGTCATTCTATTTTACCACTGAGTAGCACTTTAATGTGTAAATATGCCACATTTTCTTTATCCATTCTTCAGTTGAGAGGCATCTTTGTTGTTTCCAGGTTCTGTCTATTACAAACAACACTGCTATGAGCATAGTTGAACAAATGCCTTTGTATTATGATTGAGCATCATTTGGATATATGTTCACGAGTGCTATTACTGGATTCTGGGATAGGTTGATTCTCAGTTTTCTGAGAAACTGCCATACTGATAACCAAAGTGGTTGTACAAGTTTGCATTCCCACCAACAATGGATGAGAGTTCCCTTTACTCCACATCCTCTCCAGCATAAGCTATCATTAGTATTTTTTATCTTAGACATTCTGACAGGTATAAGATGGGATCTCAGAGTTGTTTTGATTTGCATTTCCCTGATAGCTAAGGATGTTAAACATTTCCTTAAGTATCTTTCAATCATTTGAGATTCTTCTGTTGAGAATTCTATTTAGTTCCATACCCCATTTTTTAAATTGGGGTATTTAGAATTTTAATGTTTAATTTCTTGATTTCTTTATATATTTTGAAGATCAGTCCTTTGTCTGGTGTGGGGTTGATAAAGATCTTTTCCCATTCAGTAGGCTGTTTTATTGACTGTGTTCTTTGCTTTACAGAAGCTTCTCAGTTTTAGGAGGTCCCATTTATTTATCATTGTTCTCAGTGTCTGTGCTACTGGGGCTATATTTAGGAAATGGTCTCCTGTTTCCATGCATTGAAGACTACCTCCCACTTTCCCTTCTATCAGGGTCAGTGTGGATGGATTTATATTGAGGTCTTTAATCCATTTGGACTTGAGGTTTGTGCATTGTGATAGATATGGATCTATTTTCATTCTTCTACATGTTGACATCCAGTCATGTCAGCACCATTTGTTGAAGATATTTCCTTTTTTTCCACTGTATAATTTTAGTTCTTTGTCAAAAATCAGAAATTCATAGGTGTGTGGATTAATATCTAGGTTCAATTCCCTTTGTCAATCTTTCTGTTTTTATGCCAATACCAAACTATTTTCATTATCGAAGCTCTGTAATAGAACTTGATGTCAGCGATGGTAATGCCTCCAGAAGTTTCTTTATTATACAAGATTTTTTGGCTATCCTGTTTTTTTTCTTTCTGTATGAAGTTGATTATTGGTCTTTCAAGGTCTGTGAAGAATTGTGTAGTGAAGAAATGTGTTTGATGGGGATTGCATTGAATCTATAGATCACTTTTGGGTAGGATTGTCATTTTTACTATGTTGATCCTACTTGTCCAATAGCATGGAAGATCTTTCCATTTTCTGGTATCTTCTTCAGTTTCTTTTTTTAAAGACTTTCTTTCTTCAAAGACAAAGTTCTTTTGGAACAGGTCTTCACTTCTTTGGTTAGTGTTACTCCAAAATATTTTATATTATTTGTGGCTATTGTGAAAGGTATGTTTCTCTAATTTTCCTCTCAGCTTCTTTATCATTTGTGTATAGGAGGGCTACTGATAGTTTTTGAGTTCATCTTGTATCCTGTCACATCACTGAAGGTAGTTATCAGTTGTAGGAGTTCTCTGGTAGAGTTTTGGGGTTATATACATGCAAAAAATGGAAGTTTAACTTCTTCTTTTCCGATTTGAATCCCCTTGTTCTCCTTATGCTGTCTTATTGCTATTGACAAACTTTCAAGAACTATTTAGAAGAGACATGGAGAGAGTGGACAGCCTTGTCGTTTTCCTAATTTCAGTGAAATCACTTTGATTTTCCCTCTACTTAATTTGATATTGGCTGTCAGCTTGCTGTACATTGCTTTTATTATATTTAGATATGTTCTTTGTATTCCTGATCTCTCCAGGACCTTTATCATTAAGGGGTGTTGGATTTTGTCAAATGTTTTTTCAGCATCTAATGAAATGATCATATGTTTTTTTTTCTTTCAGTTTATTTATATGATGGATTACATTGATAGATTTTTGTATGTTGAACCAACCCTGCATCTCTGGGATAAAGCCGACTTGATCATGGTGGATGATGTTTTTGATGTGTCCTTGGGTTTGGTTTGCCAGTATTTTATTGAGTATTTTTGAATTCATGTTCATGAGTGAGTTTGGTCTGCAATTCTCTTTTTTTGGTTGAGTCTTTGTGTGGTTTTGGTATCAGTGTAACTGGAGCCCCATAAAAAGAGTTAGGCAATGTCCCTTCTGTTTAAATTATGTGGAACACCTTGAGAAGTATAGGTATTAGATCTTCTTGGAAGTTCTGGTAGAATTCTGCACTAAATCCATCCAACCCTGGGCTTTTTTGAGTTGGGAGATTTTTGATGACTGCTTCTATTTCCTTGCAGTTTATGGGTCTATTTTTAGTGGCTCACCTGGTCTTGATTTAATTTTGGTATATGGTGTCTAAAAATTATCCATTTCTTTTACATTTTCCAATTTAGTGGAGGTTTTTGCAGTATAACCTAATAATTTTCTGAATTTCCTCAGTCTCTCTTGTTATGTCCCCCTTTTCATTTCTGATTTTATTAATTTGGATGTTCTCTCTCTGTATTTTGATTAGTTTGGATAAGCATTTGTCTATCTTGTTGGTTTTCTCAAAGAACCAGCTCTTCATTACATTGATTCTTTGTATTTTTTCTTTGTTTCTATTTTGTTGATTTCACCCCTCAATTCGATTATTTCCTTCCTTCTTCTCCTGAGTGAGTCTGTTTCTTTTTGTTCTAGAGCTTTCAGGTGTGCTGTTAAGTCACTAATGTGAGCTTTCTCCATTTTCTTTATGTGGGCATTTAGTGCTCTAAACTTTCCTCTTAGCACCGCTTTAATGGTGTCCCATAGGTTTGGGTACGTTGTGCTTTCATTTCTATTGAATTCAAGGAAGTGTTTAATTTCTTTCATTTCTTTTTTAACCTGGGGTTGTTCAATAGTTCACTGTTCATTTTCCATGAGTTTGTAGGCTTTCTGAGAGTAATATTGTTGATAAATTCTCACTTTAATCCATGGTGATCCAATAAGACACATGGAGTTATTCCAATATTTTTGTGTTTGTAGAGGTTTGCTTTGTTTACTAAGTATGTGATCAATTTTAGAGAATGTTCCATGAGGTGCTGAGAAGAAGGTATATTCATTTGAGTTTGGGTGGAATGTTTAATAAATGTCTGTTAAGTCCATTTGATTAATGACGTCTGTTAGTTCTCTTATTTCTCTGTTAAGTTTCTTCTGGTTGACCTGTCCATTGGTGAGAGTGGAGTGTTGAAGTTTTCTACTATTAGTGCATAGAGTTTGATGTGCGATTTAAGTTTTAATAATGTTTCTTTTACATATGTGGGTACTCTTTTATTAGGAGCATTGATGTTTAGGATTGAGACTACATCTTGGTGGATTGTTCCTTTTGAGTATGAAGTGTTCTTCTCTATCTCTTCTGGATTGATTTTAGTTTGAAATCTATTTTGATAGATATTAGGATAGCTATACCTGCTTGTTTCTTAGGTCCATTAGATTGGAAAATCTTTTCCAAACCCTTCACTTGAAGTAGAGTCCATCTTTGAGGTAGAGGTGTGTTTCTTGTATACAGCAAAACATTAGATCTCGTTTTTGTAAACATTCTTCTAGCCTGAGTTTTTTACAGGTGAATTGGATCCAATGATATTAAGCAATATTAATGACCAGTGGTTGTTAATTCCAGTTATTTTTTTGGTGATAGTGTTTGTGTGTTTTTCTTCTTTGGGTTATGCTGGTAGGAGGTTCTCAGTTACCTGTGGTTTTGTGGGTGCAGTTAGCTTCCTTGGGTTGGAGTTTTCCTTCTAGCTTTCTGTAAGGCTGGGTTTGTGGCTATGTATTGTTTAAATCTGGTCTCTTAGTGTCTCCCACACATCTGTCCATGACCTTCTGGCTTTCATGGTTTCCATTGAAAAGTCGGTGTGATTCTGATAGGTCTACCTTTACATGTTACTTGACCTTTTTCCTTTGCAGCTATTAATAGTGTTTCTTTAATCTCTATGTTTTGTGTTTTAATTATTGTATGGCAAAGCGACTTTTTTTTTGATCCAGTCTATTTGGTGTTCTGTAAGCTTCTTGTACCTTCATAAGGATATTATTCTTTAGGTTGGGAAAGTTTTCTACTATGATTTTGTTGAATTATTTTCTGTGCCTTTGAACTGGAGTTCTCCTAATTTTGTTATTCTTAGGTTTGATCTTTTCATGGAATTCCAGATTTTTTTTGTGTTCGGAATTAGTTGGATTTAATATTTTCTTTGACCATTGAGTCTATTTCTTCTGTTGTATATTCAGCACTTGAGATTCTTTCTTCTATCTCTTGTATTTTTTTGGTTATACTTGTCTATATATTTCTTGTTCATTTACCCAGATTTTCCATCCAGAATTCTCTTGGTTTGCATTTTCTTTATTACCTCTCCTTTAGTCTTCAAGTCTTCTTAACCTGTTTGATTGTTTTTTCTTGGGTTTCTTTGAGGAATTTAGTAATTTTTTCCGAATTTTTGTTTGCATTTTCTTTCATTTCTTTAAGGGAGTTATTCATTTCCTCTTTAAAGGTCTCCATCATTTTCATAAAATTACTTTTAAATCACTTTTTTCCTCCTTTTTCTGGGTTAGGATGATCAAGTATTTCTGTTGTGTGACCCCTGGGTTCAGGTGTTACCATGTTGCTCTTTAGGTTGTTGGAGGAATTCTTGCATTGGCACCTACCCATCTCTTCCTTTAAATGAGGCTGCAATGTCTTTGCATCTTGGTCCAATTCTTGCAGTGGCTGTCTGAATGTTGGAAAGTTTTTCTTGATCTGCTCTGTATTGTCAATGTCTGTGTCTCAGGAAGCCTCTGAGGTCTCTATAAACGTGCTTTCTTGGTCTTCTCTCCTGGTTCGTTCTCTTGGTCCCCTCAGTATTGTAGCAAGCTCTTAGTTCTTAGACAGGGTGTCACTAGTAACTTGGGGGGCGTGCAATGGATAGGGTTGGGTTTTGGGGGAGCCTACCCAGAGGAAACTGCCTGTTGACTGGCTAGAAAAGACAAGGCAGTTGGGGGAGGGGCCTGGGGTTTTGTCCCATGGTGGAGGTCCTAGAGAGTTGGATGTCCTGCCACATGGCTGTTCGCTCACCTCTTAAGTCCCCTCATATTGGAGGAAGCTGTGTTTAGTGGTCCACTGATGTTTCAGGTGGATAGGGAAGATTGGGGATAGGGTGTGGCTAGTAGCTTGCAGAAGCCAGTGGATGGGTTTTGATTTTAAGGGTGCTTAGTCACAGGAAACTCTCCTGCTAGCTGTCTAAAAAAGTCCAGGGAGTCGGGGGAGGAGCCCAGGGTTTTTTTTTTCCTACTGTGGAGGTCCTAGAGTGTGGGGTGTCCCTCTGCGAGGCTGTTCACTCACCTCTAAAGTTCCCTCAGTTTTGGGGCAAGCTGTGTTTCAGAGTTTCACCGAGATTGCAGGAAGAAAGGCAGGTTTGGGGGAAGGGATGAGGCTAGTAGTTTGTATGGACTGCTGGCTAGGATTGGTTTTTTGGGGAGCCTACTTGCAGGAAACTCCCTACTGTCTGGCTAGAAAAGTCAAGGGAGTTGAGGGAGGGGCCTGGGTTTTTTTCCCACTGTGGAGGTCCTAGAGAGTAGGGTGTCCTGCTGCATGGCTGTTCAGCACCTCTTAAGTCCCCTCAGTAGTGCAGCAAGCTCTTAAGACCCCTCAGTAGTGGAGCAAACTGTGTTTCAGAGTTCCACTGAGGTTGCAGGAGGACAGGCAGGTCTACAATTTATGTTTGATCAATCAAAATAAATACTCTAGTGAGAAACAAATAAAAATGTCACAATGCTTTATTAATATCTATTATGTCTTGAATTTAAAATGTCCCTCACATGCTCATATTTCGAGCCGGTGTTTCCTTGGGCTACTTTGAGATGCTACAGAAACTTTTAATTTGGGACTTAGCTGGTGGAAGTAGGTCTCAGATCGAACCCTTTGAAACTCACAGCTTGGGTCCTGACTTCTGTTTCTCTTAATGATTCCCAGCTATGTGCACATGATCCTACAGTCCCTAAGTGCTGTGCTCTGCCCTGCCCTCCCTGTTATGATGGATTAGATCCCTCTGAAACTGTGAGTCAAACTAAACCCTCCCTCTTTTAAACGGCCTGTGCCAAGCATTGGGTCACTACAATATGAATGCAACTAATAGAACTCCTCCAGGCAGGTGGGAAAATACGGAGACAAGAGTTATTACTGGACTTCTGCCTGAGAATATGGTGGTTATAATGAGACTGGCCCCCATAGACTCTTATATTTGAATGTTTGGTTCTGAGTTACTGGACTGTTTAGGAAAGCTTGGGAGACATGGCCTTGTTGCAGGGAGTGTGTCACAGGCTTTAAGGTTTCTGAAGCCTGTGCCAGGCACAGTCTCATCTCTTCTTGCCTGCTGTTCAATATGCAAGCTTTCTGGTACTGCTTTAGCACTATGTCTGCCTTCCTTTCACCATGCGTCTTGCTGTAATGCCCTCTGAACTGTATACAAGCTCCCAATTAACCATTTTATTTTTCTAACCATCCTTGGTCATAGCGTCTCATCTCAGCAATAGAAGAGTAACTAGACTACCTGGATTGAAATATTTTGTTCTGTGACTTTTTCTGGGGATAGGAGAACAAATGTCTATTCTTTCCAGACAATGTTAAAGAAACAATTCCATCAAAGTTTAGACTGGTGAGCCAAACGTTTGCTGGTCTTATTTATAGGAATGTGGTTGAAGGGCTACCAACAGTGGCATTCATTACTCAAAAGCAACTATAATGACCCAAAGCCAGTACCAGCATCCATGAACTACTGCATCTTAGGAATCTTCTGCATGAATTTGGGTAGTCTGGTAGTGTAGAGAATCTTGCTTCTCCAACCATTGTTATTGCTTATACATCCCCGGAGAGGCCCGTATGTGGACCTACTACTCTTCTTGAATATTGTTGTTTTGTTTTTAGGTTGTTTTGTTTCAGTTTGCTTATTTTTCTTTCCAGTATTAAGACTAGCCCCCTTCTTCCTGGAGGGATTATCATACAACACATTTCCACAGTAAAGTTTGTATTTGTACACCAAGCAGAGGCAAAATGATTAAATTCAACTTCAAGTATTACTAGCCTGCCAAACCTGATTGATGCTGATTCAATGATGTAATATTTCTGGACTCAAGATTAGTTTTCAAACTAACCTTTAAGAATCTCCCTCTTTGAGACCTAGCAGTATTTGAGCATCCTGTTAATCCCGGTACTCAGGAAA
This sequence comes from Myodes glareolus, assembly GCF_982192425.1. Taxonomy (NCBI): domain Eukaryota; kingdom Metazoa; phylum Chordata; class Mammalia; order Rodentia; family Cricetidae; genus Myodes; species Myodes glareolus. The sequence continues at coordinate 55,887,963 of NC_142040.1, forward strand.
GAGGCAAGAATATTTCAGAGTTTTCAGTCAGTCTGTTCTACAGAGTGAATTCCGGGATAGCCAGGAGTACACAGAAAAACTGTGTTTTGAACCCTCCCAAAATGGAAAAAGAATTTTCCTTATATAATTTAACAATATTAGAATGTATGCATATTTTATATATCCTTGTTACTTTTCCAACAAAGTAATTTGGATAAATAAATGACTAAGAGCAATTTTGAAAGCTGGAAGATACTGATAATCATTTGTTTAGACAAATTACTTTTGTTCTTGTATTTTAAAGAGAGAGAAATGCAAATATTAGAATCCACAGAATGTTAGGACATACATAAAGTACAGATACATTTGGGTAACTTGTGACCACCCAAGATGTTCAATATATTCTATATTACTAGATATTATTATAGAATAATAATATTCTATATTATTAGAGCAGAGTTTAGGAAGCAGGGGTTCTAGGTGGAACACTGTCCTCCAGGCACATTTGGAAATTCCCTTTTGCCTGTGAGTTCCTGAAGAAGATTTTGCAAGGATTGAGTCCATCATTAACTTTCCCTCAAGGGCGGGCTCATGAAGTCCTGCCGTTCTCTAAGGATGTGTAAACAGTGTACTGTTTCTAGAGGGAGAGAGACTTCTTTTTTCCTTCAGAGTTGTACCAACCTGCATTCCAAACAGCAATCTGTCACCCACGCTTCCAAGGACACACCCCTTTAAACTTACTTTTCAACCAAGCTAGAGTTGAACGTAACTGCTTCTTTGGCCAGTCTTCAGTGTTGGCCTGTATCTTGAGTGAGTCAAGGTTTATCTCCTCAGGAAAAGTTCAGGTGACAGAATCCCACGGAGCCTTAGCTCAGAGTATGAGGTCAGAGTGAGAGTCAGGAAAAAAGTCAGTAGGAAGCAGAAAAGGGAGTTTTGTTGTTGTTACTTCACTTCTTGATTCCAAGACCTTGATGGGTATTGTGAATGTCTTTACTACACAAATTTGACAGCAAAGTGATCGTATCGCCTATATATCTATCAATATCTTGTGCTATCATCCTCTGCAATACTGTTTTGTTTTTTAAATGGAACCTATAAAGTTTATAACCTCTTCTATTTCTAGAAATCTGTCTGAAAATTCCCCAAACCAGGGGGTTTTTGTACCTCATTAGATGTCTAAAAGACTCAGTTTGTAGAAATAGCTTTATGAGAATATACATAAATTTCTGTACACATTATCTAGTTTCAGTTTTGAAATACCTCTCACAGTATCTTTCATTGTTTTCATAGACTCTACAAGCAGAATTGTGCTGTAAATTAATAAAACCAAGTGTTCCCAAAGTTGACTTTGAAACAAATATAAATTTTAATATCGGTTGTATTATGTTCTAAGTAAAACCAAAACCAAAAATACATTTAAATATATAAATACACATTTTACGGCAATATGCTGCTCATGAATGTAAAAGGCAATACTTGGAAGTGAATAGAAACTTTTGAATATATGTGTGTTTGTAGCTCTTTCCTAGCTGTGAAGTTTTCAGAAAACATCAGGGACCTGGCATTCATTTCATTAATAAGGTATTTACACTGAACTGTATAATTATTTAAGGATGAGAAGGAAAAAAATGATTCAGAATTTCACTGCAAAACAATGACAATTGCTTGGGTTGTAAATGAATCTTTTGAAGACTGAGTGAACCTATTAGCACTAAGCATATCTAAGAAGCATCGGGGGAGGCTGTGCTCTGGAGATGCGGTATATACTGCTTACTTCACAAGAGTCAGCCTTGGCCCCTTGGTAATAAACCAGGCTGAGAATCCCAAACTTCTTAATTTCTCTTTGCACATGCTCAGTCCCTTTGCTGGTATTTTAGAACCTGGAACTCTGGGTTGTAAACGAAGCACCCACCACCCTTCTATCAAAGCATCCTCCACTTCCATTAGTTACCATGTGTGTCACTTGCTCATGGAATTTAAGAAAGCTACCCAGTCAGTTTGCAGGTTCACCAACTATGGTTGTGTGTGTTTCTAGAGAATAAATGGGATTCAGAAATGTGCTTACTTTAAAAGTGCAAAGTGGGTAAGCAGACCTCCTCTGCACTCATGTGTCTTTCTGCTTTCTACAACTGTCTTCTGATCAAGGTTGCTTTCTTGGCATTTGGTTCTGACAGCACTGCCCTGCCCAGATCTCTGTGGTCCTTCTCTGTTCATTCTGTCATTCTTCCTTGCCGTGCTTACAGTGATGCACAGATATGCCACATGTTTTTGAGAAACACATTATAAACTGCTCCATGATTTCCTACTGTCTCTATTTTCTGTGACACTATTTATAGTCTATGATCTAGAACCAATCTAAGTGACCCTCAACCAGTGGGTGAAGAAAACTCAGTTTGTATACACAGTAAAGCATATTTATCTATAAAGAATTAAATTCTATTATTTGTAGCAAAATTCATGAAACTGAAGGACTTTGGGTTAAGTAAAATATGTCAACACAGATAGACAGCACCATGTCTTCTCTCATATATGCAAATAGAATATCAATAATTTGAAAGCTAGTAGGTTAAAGTGTTTCCTGCAAAGTCTGAGGAAATGAGTTGGATTTCTTGAACGCACATCTTGGGAAAATAGGATCAACTCTTATGGCTTTTCCTCTGATTTCTACCTATGTAATGTTGTGCACCACACACACACACACACACACACACACACACACACATACAAACACACACACACACACATACATACACATACACAGTCACAAGAATTAAAAGCTATAAAATATCAACATGAACTACGATAGTGACCACTACTATATTAAGAGAGTATGTCTTCTGAAGGTGCAACAAGGGCAAATTTGATCAGTGCATGCTAATAAATGTATGGAAATATACTCTACTACATTATGCATAATGTATATGTGTATAATGTATGTACATTCACACGCCTATGTTGATATTTATATGCCTAGACACAATGTAACGTAGTATACACATGTGCATATTAATGGATGTTACATGGCAAGACTAAAATTATAAACAGTTGGATACAAATTTATGGGTTCATCTTCAAGGTATTTGCTCCATCAATACACGTGGAGAGTTTCTTGATAATGACATTTGATGTACAAGTTACATTTTTATGAAATCTAAGATACATCTTTGGGGCTTAGATATAGCAGTGTATAGCAAATCTATATACCATTATTAACCTCCCAGTTTTAGGTCTTTCACTTAGGATTTTTGTGCATTTTGTGTTAGTTTTGTATACAGTAGGAGGTGAGGGTTGTTAGAACTTTATTTAAAAATGTCACAAGGCATACAGGTTTCTTGAAATTAATTCTTGGGTCTCCATAAGCAGCCATTAGCTTGCGTTTACAAGACTGTTTCTTCTATTGAGTTTTTCATAGTAATAAATTTATAATTTGTGCTATCCATTATCTATTATGAGATAATTATGTAAACTTTTGTTCCTCAGGGAAAATGTTTTTAAAACCCAAAGGTAATTTTAATGTGTGAAATTGTAGGTAGATTCTAAATGAGTTACATTTTTCATAAAGAAAGAAGGCCTTTTAAATTACTTATTCTCTTATGATAAGGGGTCTTTTTTAAGCACTGAAAAAAGTTTGTTTCAAAAATTCTTTTTGTTGTATTTTTTTGATGCAGCCTAAATCTAACATCAAACACCAAAATGGTCCCAGTTTGGCATTTTACAGGGTCCTAATGGCTACTTTAGTGACCACTGATGAATTTTAGAGATAGAGAACATGAAATTTAAAGTTTACACTGTGCTGTTCTCTCTTGTTCTATCTCAGAGTCTTTTCAGGTCAGAGCAGAGCATTTTCCTTGCCTTGTATTTTAAAATTTGATATTGCAGCAGGGCATCTAGCTGTTTATTTGCTTATATTTATTTGTTGAAACAGTGGAAGTTATCTTGTTGGCATCTGTCAGAGGAGCCTGTTGCCCGGTGTCTCTGAACCGAATACCTCATTAAGTGATGCTGAACAATCTGAGAAAATTGACAAACATGCCCCCAAAATTAATGTTTCAATTTCTACAAAAGTAGGAGAGCCCCTTCCTTTGCAGCACTGTATACAAGACAAGAAAGACTTATAGAAAGAAATAAAATTTTATTTGGGAGAAAGAGTATAGACTGAATTAAGTTGAACAAATGTGTATTTTCTCTGTCCTTGGATTATGAAAAAAGGCTCAAATTCTAGCTGTAATTTGGGTAAGGCAGTAATAACTTTTTGCTGTATCCTTTTTTTTGGGTTTGTTACAATTTCCATCAAATTTGAGAATATCATTTGAAGTGTGAGTGTTCTCATGAGAGTACTGAAAAATGATAGAAGGCTTGTGTTACTGTCCTGTGGTGAGGCATCCAATGACAAGAGTGTGGTCAGACAGAATTAAACTTTTCTGTCTTTCATTGGGAAAGGCTACTACATTTCTCCAAAACCTAAAATCTCTCCTTTATTTGTGTTGACGTAATGGTCTGTAGCCTCTGATTCAGTAAAGTCAATCTTCTCAACTTTGCAGACCAATTTGAAGACAATATAATAATACCTAGTGTAGTACTCCCATGGTGATTGGATGCTTCTGTTTCCAATCCTGTTCTGAGCATTAGTGTCTTTGGAGAAGTGGAAGACATGCTCACTGAATCAGAAGGACTTGCCTGCCCATTGAAGGCAATTAGATTCCGTGTCCACACAGGCTTTTCCCTTATGCTCAGCACTCACTTATTTTCCACACCTTTACCTTGCTATTCCACTGCAGTGTTTGGTTTTAAAAAAGTTTACTATTTCTAGAGATTTGTGTAAGGATGACGTTAGTATTGGTGTTGTGGTTATAGTCACTATTTTATCTGAACGCATAGCCCATTTCAGCCTTCAGCTGTGAACTCTATCTAATTCCAAGCACAATGGTTAATCCAGTCCCATCAAAAAGTTGAGCTGTTTAACTGTTGAAAAGAAGACCATACTTCACAAAGTGGTGTTACATTGATGTCATACTACCAAATCATGGTTCCTGGTATCAGTGACTAGGGGTTAAATACAGAGCCTATGGCAGGCAGAGACTCTGCTGAGTCCATTAGACACTGACATTGGCTTATTTTATCTTTTTCTTTTCGGTAGATGTATGCATCTTTTCTAATCTGCTATTTATCTCATCTCTCATGAACATCAAAGGCACCACAGGCTTCCCATGATGCTGGACTTCAAAGGTAACATCTTAATAGTACTGAGCATGCTGTGATGGGGATTCAATGCTCATCTACCTGAGGAGGTGTATCTTCACATTACACACTGTTCTTGGTGTCGCAGGGATTTTTATTCACTTTTTCACATGTGTAACTCTTTTTCCTCTTTGGTTTTGAATCCATAGATGACAGTATTTGCCATGTTACTGCTGTCTTCTGTAATGTAGATGAAAGATGCCCACCCTTTTCATGATCTTCACTTGTCATGCAAGTGAAAACTTAGTCTTTTGGCATTAGTCCATTTGTCTCAATGTCAAACTGAAGCCCCACTTGATTTGAATGACATCAATGGGAATGATTCTTTGATAACCTCTGAGTATCATGGTAGTGGTAGAAGGAGTCTTCCTGTGGTGGTCATAGCAACCTCAATTGCCTGACCATTTTAGTGTGTGCCACATTTGCACATGAGAAAGACATTTTAATATGTATAACTGATACGAATTTTATGGGAAAATCCTGCAAACTAGGCCAACATTCTATTCCCCAAACCTTTACTGTCCAATGTAGGCACCAATCAGTTGATTATTCTTATGTAAATCAGTACCTTCCATCTCTGTCAAGTGTGGAAGTTATTCCTATCATTCTGTCTATCTCACCAATTTCATTGTTTTTCTGCTATAAGGAAACGCTATCCCTTATCTGGAGCTGTTTTGTTTTTGTTGGTGTCAGTATGAACATGTGGATTCCTGTTCTTCTGAATGAATTATTTTCTGTTACTCCTATTATATATTTTGTTGCTCAAATTCATTGGTTTTGTGTGTAAAACATTTAACTTTTTTTTAGCTCAGACTTTTGGATCCATTAGTAGTTTACAACTCATCTTTTATTCTTCTTATTCTAAATTCGGAATTTATTCCATTTCCATGATTCGGACATAGGGCAATGTAGGCGAACACAGTAAGCAAGTGCCTCTCCCCTGTTTAGCCAGATATATTTTTCTTTTGAGGTATGCTTATAGATTGATGTTAATTCAGGGAGTTGAAACTTGGCAGCAGCTAAGCTATAATTTAGGTGGTTCTTCCCCAGCCCCTCCAGGTTCCTTCACTGTGAGTCCTGCTCTGAACTCCAAAGTAGTGTTTGTGTCGTCTTTGAAGCTTTCACCAATAAATCTGACACCTCTTGTTAAGGCAGAGCCTGATTACGGTGTCTTCCTCTTTGTTAACCGAGGCTGCCAGCAGTAAGCACTGTTACTATATAAAACTACAGCACGGTTCTCAAGCGCTGATTGAAACTGTTATGTGCAGGTGCCTTTGCGGAGCTTTGGCTCCCTGCGAGGAAAAAGAGGTCATGACCAATGGCTCTCATGAACAACGGTCACCATGTACTATCCCTAATGTCTTTTGCAGGAAAAATTCAGTTGCCAGGAAATCCTGACCATGACTAATTTCAGTCATTTCTTTCACATGTTATGGGTTTTTTGACTAAAAGATATGGACTACAGAATAAAAGTATGAGCATTAGTATTCATGGCTAGAAAGGAAAAATTGCTTTAACATAGAAAGAGGAGAGAGGTAGGGAGAGAAAGAGGAAGAGAAAGGAGAATATTTATTTATTTATTATTTTATTACTTAAAAAAAACCAATCCAAATTCCCACTCCCTCCCCTCTTCCCACTCCCTCCACATACCTTCCCACCCTTCCCCCTCCAATCCTAAGAGAGGACAAGGCACCTTGCCCTGTGGCAAGTCCAAGGCCCTCCCTACTACATCTAGGTTGAACAAGGTATACGTCCAAAAAGATTAGGATCCCATAAAGCCAGTGAATGCAATAGAGACAAATTCCAGTGCCACTATCAGTGGCCCCTCAGTCTGCCCCAACTGTCAACCACATTCAGAGGTACTAGTTTGATCCCATGCTTGTTCACTTCCAGTTCAGTTGGAGTTGGTGAGCTCCCATTAGCTCAGGTAAACTGTCTCAGTGGGTGAACCCATCATGGTCTTGATCTCCTTGCTCATATTCTCACTCCTTCCACTCTTCAACTGAACCTTGGGACCTCAGTTCAGTGCTCCTATGTGGTTCTCTGCCTCCGTTTCCATCAGTTGTCGGACAAAGGTTCTATGGTGATATTTAAAATAATCATCAGTCTGACTACAGGTCAAGGACAGTTCAGGCACTCTCTGAGAGGAAGATATTGTATACATAATATATCCACATAGAAACAACTTCATTTTTTTAACCTATCTATTATATTATGATCAAAACCTGACTTCGCACTGATACTCCTATTTCTAATACATTCTGAACTTCTTTTTCAACTTGGCACAAATGTTGTGTTTGTGAATCTATCTCTGATATACTAAAGCTTTTTCCATTATCAAGTTCAGTGCCTTTACTAATTTCCTCAGCCCGTTCTCTGAGCAACTTTCCCGTAGATATCCCATGCCCTCCCTGGAGATGTCTCTTCACTGCCATACTCTTAGATGTAGGTCTTCCTCCCTTCAGCAAACACCCTTGTCATCTCTCTCACCTCCCAGCCTGGTGATTACCCACATCCAGTCCTCACCTCTCCTCCATCTTTGTTGCACTGTCTGCTCATATCTCAGCTCACTATCCACAGGCTCATCCTAATTTCTCAGTATTGGACTAATAGAAAACTTTAAAAATTTGCAGAACATATCCAAGTATAACCATTTATTTAAAGAATTTCTTATTCTATAACTCCTACATTTACAGTTGCCACATGAATGATTAAGGGGTATTTATTCAGAGTTATTTAATAAGTACCAAATTTATTGAACAAGTAAATGAGAGCTTTCACAATTCAATTTACTGCTTATGTTTACTAAACAATTGATTAGTTAACCTGACATTTCATTTTCTTTGAAGGAAATGTTCTTTTTCTTCAACTAGGGGGATGATGACAGAGTGATAATACTAGTTCTTCAGAGTTTTATTTTAGCTGCTTCAGGTTTACTCTATTAAAAGAAAGGTATTTTCTATTATACACGAGTCACATGAAATCAAAAGTCATTCAACTATTTTGAAAAAGTGTCTTCCAATCTTCTTGATATTTGGGCCAAACATGAGAAATAAAAATACAAGCTGGCAAAGAATATTCAAATCAGAGCTACTAGATTCAGAGAAAAAATTGCACATTTAAAGGGAGAAGAGAGAAAAATAAATATTTATAGCACAGAATTTCGATTGCTTCTGGAAGAAATCTTTATTTTTTAGAGGAAAATTTCCGAGAAGTTGACTATAATTTATTGGATGATAATTGTCCTGTATTTAGTTTATAAAACTTTATTTTTGTCATTAGATACATTTATTAATTTTAATAGTCATGTCAAGGAAACTCCTTTTGCTTTCATTTGTTTCTCTTGTATGCTTTGTTAGAGTTCTAAGACCCTGACAAGTACTTAGATTTCTCTGTTGATATAGCAGGTTTAATCATTAGGCTAAAGTATATTTCACACTTGGCATCCTAAAACAACATGGAAATACATAACCTCTTCTGTATCTCTATGTAACACCATGTTTAAAGTGTGTTTTGGAAATTCTAAACAGTGAGGTTTAGGGATAGTGTGAGAATATATTCTCTAAATAAGCAAACATAGAATGTAAAGCCTCTTATGCTTATAAAACTACGTTGAACAATAGTAATGACCTTAAATTTATCTCGCTATACTATATTTTCAAGTATAAATAAATTTATAATATTGTAACATATTGTGTAGTGGATTTTCATTTGAATTTTAATAAAGTTTGCCTGAAGATCTGAAAAGCAAAGTGGCAAGTCAATGGCTCTCGTCATTTTCAGTTTGAAAATGATGGTCCTGCCTCCACAAATCTCAGAATGAGACTGTCTGAGAGCTGTCTCCTCCCAATTTATAAACCTCCATAGATCTAGGATTAAAGGTGTGCATTACCACTGCCTTGTCTGTAAGGCTGACCAGTGGGGCTGTTTCACTCTCTGATCTTCTGGCAAGCTTCATATATTAAAATTCAAATGAAATGCCACTACAATATTGTGTGTGAATTATATGATTTGTGTGTTTATACTTCAGTTATAAATTTGCAAATAATTATAAATATGATATTTGAATTAATATGTTACTGAAACTCATAGTCATAAAGTTAGGTACTTATAAAGCAAAAGAAAGGTTTGTTCTTGTCTGCTTTTCTTAAAATGCCCAAGGGATAATTTATGGAGCTCAAATACAACCCATTTTCCAAAATGAATAAATATATTCTTTATTTTAGCTATTGACTTTCTACTGTTCAAATCAATGCACTTTTGAAGATAGTAAAGAGTTAATAAGACCAAGTTATAATGTGTGAAAAATGTGAAGAAAATAACAAGCTGTTTTCTTTATTGTAGCTCTATAAGAGAGCTTGATGTCAGGGATGGTAATGTCTCCGGAAGTTCCTTTATTATACAGGATTGTTTTGGCTCTCCTGGGTTTTTTGTTTTTCAATATGAAGTTGATTATTGTTCTTTCAAGGCCTGTGAAGAAATGTGTTGGGATTTTGATGGGTATTGCATGGAATCTATAGATTGCTTGTGGTAGGATTGACATTTTTATTATGTTGACCCTACCTATCCAAGAGCATGGGAGATCTTTCTATTTTTCTGGTATCTTTTTTACTTTCTTTCTTCAAAGACTTAAAGTTCTTGTGGAACAGGTCTTTAACTCATTTGGTTAGTGTTACCCCAAGATATTTTAGGTTATTTGTGGCTATTGTCAAGGGTGATGGTTCTCTGATTTTTTTCTGAGCTTCTTTATCATTGGTATACAGGAGGGCTACTGATTTTTTGGTTTTTTTGAATTGATCTTGTATCTTGCCACATTATGAAGGTATTTGACAGCTGTAGGAATTCTCTAGCAGAATTTTGGGGGTCATTTATGTATACTATCATATCATCTGCAAATAGTGAAAGTTTGACTTCTTCCTTTCTAATTTGAATCCTCTTGATCATCTTTTTGTTGTCTTAATTGCACTAGCCAGAGCTTCAATAACTATGTTGAATAGATATCCAGAGAGTGGATAAAGTCCAGTAGAAGAGTGAGTGGAGTGAGAATATGAGCAAAGAGGGCAAGACCATGGTGGGATACCCATTGAAACAGTTTATGTGAACTAATGGGAGCTCACCAACTCTAGCCAGAAAGGGAAGGAAACAGCATAGGTCCAAGCTAGTCCCTCTGAATGTGGTTGACAGTTATATGGCTTGGGAAGACTGGAGGCTATTGTCTGTGACACCAGAATTTATCCATACTTCTTTTACTGGCTTTTTGGGAACCTCGTCTCTTTGGATGGATACCTTGCTTAGCCTAGATAAAGTAGCCAGGACCTTGGACCTTCCCCAAAGCAGTTTGCCTTGCCTTCTCTGAGGAATGGATGGGGTGGTGCTGGAGAGTAAGTGGAGGGAATGGGAGGACGGGAGGGAGTGGGAACTGGGATTGGTTTGTAAAATGCAAAAAAGATAGTTTGTTTTCTTTTTAAAAAATTAAATAAATTAAAAATAATAAAAGAAAATGTGAAGAAAATCTAGGTATTATGAATTGTTATACTAGTCATAATTTTCTGAATGTGAAATTAATATTAATTAAATAACATGGTATAGCAATGTGTGTTCAGTTGTGTTAGTAGAGTGTGGAGTCTTTGATTTTCCCATTTTTGTTACAGAAATTACCTGTTTTGCTTCATTAAGTTCCTCCCGTACTTTCTGTGGAAATTGTCTTGTTGGCCTGGAGCTTTTGAGTCAGTTCATGAATTGGGAACTCATTAAAATATGTAGCCTAGATTGTCTCAGTATAAGGAAGACTTGTACAACCCAAATTTTCTTAGTGTTTTCATAATCAAATTGGTTTACATGGTAAACAATTTAATACATATATTCTGTATAATTAAAATACATTGCGTTAAATGTGAAAATGAATAGAAAATCATCATATATTTCAAAATATATACATCATATATTTTGATTGAGACCCTGAATTCGTTTTTTTTTTTCTTAAGAGGTGGACCAGATCACTGCCACTTTCTATGTAAAGATATGGGAAGAGATGATTTACATAGTAGGATATGCATAACACATTACACATGGTTCTAAGTGTGTTATATCTACTGAGTCAGGAATCTATCTTATTTCTGACTGCAAAGATATTTTTTCTTTGCCTTTGATGTTGTTTTAGGACTCCAGCCTCCTCTGTGTGTCAGGCTGGGATTCCTGACCAAAAGAGAGTCCTTAGAAACAGCTCCAGTTGGTGTGAGGTGACTTCTAAAATCTCTACTCTTACCCAGTGTTTGGCATAAACGGAAGCATATCAGCTTAACAGGAAACTTTTGTTAGTCCTAATAAAACCTGTCTGAGAATACACTGCAATTTCTGCCCATGTCTATGTCTCATCTACCTCTTTTGACAACCCTATTATTTGTGTAATCAAGGATTCTCCCAAATAAGTTCTAGATGCTTATTGAGTCAACCTGGTTTGATTTACCAATTTTTATATTTATAATAGTGTGAAGCCAATATACATTTGGTTACAACCAAAGTCTCAATTTTATGGGGTCTTAGTCAGAACAGATCCCATTCAACCCCAGGATCAGAAACTAAACAAGAGGAACTGCAGTACATAGCATTAATAAATGTTGATATTTAGTAGGCAAGGGCTATTAAGTGCATTTTTATTCACCAAAATTTCAACTTCTCATGAGTTTATTTTTATGTAGTAATCTTGGGTATCTACCTTTGTTCTTCCAACTATGTTTTACCATTCTGTGTTTTGGATAAACCAAACTAAGACAAATTCATTCCCTCCGTTAACAAATATTCATAGATAGCCCACCATATAAATAAAACTATCAAATTCATTTCCTCCAACTATTTCATTCTGGAAAACTTGAAATGAGGTCATAGCGAGTCTGGTAAGTGCTGTGTATAATAGCAAGGTAGGAAAATTTGGAGGTACTGTGGTTATAGTCTATATTAAAACAAATTACAGGGAAGGCAGGAAGGTTTTCATAGCAATTGGATTTCATAGAATCTCGAAAGAGCGGGGGGGGGGAGGCTATGCCACAGTGGGGATTAGTTCCTAAATTGAACAGATTTAAAGAGGTATCTTTGCATGATTATTTCCTTTCAAGTATTATTTTTCATTATAAATATTACTAGTTATTGGGGAGCGAAATTCCATTTCATATAATTAAATGAACTAGATCTTGATAACAAAATTCAAATACATGGGACTTTTAGAGTGAAATTTTAATGCATCACTGTATCAAACTGGCTTATCAGGAGGACTAACACATTGAATACAGCTGTATCAGAAATATTTTTGATAAATAAATAAAATAATACTCCTCATCTTAAAGAGATTAGGTTTTAAATATGTAAACAGAGTATCCAAAAATGTAATTATGTTTCAAGAAAATAAAAAGTGAGGGTAATAAGGTATTAATTTATGAGAGCACAGATCAAAGACATTTGTAAAGATACAAGTACATGAGTAGTATATCAAAGACCCATCAAGGCACAAAAGCAATCATATGACCAATGAGTGCAATAGGTACAATCTTGAGAAACCTGTTCTGAATGCCTTTCCTTCATGAAGAATTAGAAAAACAGAGGATTTTTAGATGAAAGAAGAAGAAGAAACCCAAGTGAGAATAATGAAAGGATCTTTATGCCTGGCTGAGAGGCTGAAAAAGACCTTGGAGGGGTAGAAATATGATCAGCAGTCAGTTTCACAATGCGTTTTCTAAGGTTTCAGTGAGTGATGTGAACTGGGAGGAGAAGCAAAGATAGAAGACAAATTCAGTGTTTGAACACACTCTATAAGATGTGATAAGGAGCAGAAAATGGCCTCTAGCTGTGTATGAGAAAACCACCAGGATCTGAAGCTTGACTTCAGTCATGGGGTCATATAAGAAGATGAAATTACTTGTGTAACAATAGTGGTCATATTCAGGTGAGAGACGTTAACCTCAAAATGAAATATGAATGCAGAAATACTCTTCAGTGCTTCCTAGAATGGCTTCACTCTGGTCTCAAGTTCTAGTAGCATTTCATGCCTGGATTATTGGAAGAGAAAAGGTTGAATTTAGTTGGATAAAACCATAAATGTTGGTACTGCTAAATAGATCTTCAAAATGAAACATTTTTAGTTTCTTTTATTGTAATCTTCTAAAAATAAATTATACTTGGTTTCCCAGTTAAGTGGCTATTACTAAAATCCACTTACTTAAAAGCAAAAATTAATTTTTAATTTCTAAGAGAATTATGCAAAAATTGCATACTTCAGCAGAATTCTAACAAAACAATACTGTTCTAAATTTTAGAAACTAAAAATCTTTTGCCATTATGTCAAGGTTCTTAGAGGATGTAACTTGCTGTGTTACATTACCCTGTAATTGATGCCAATGTGCATCTATTTCCACAACATGAAATTAATGCTGAAAAGTAAATGAATAGTACAAATTTGCACAATGTAATTTGAAACAGGTTAGACATGAGTATCTGTAGTTATATAACAGGATAGAATGAATCATTGAAATTTTGTTTTAGGAAATTTTGGGTTAACAGAATCATAAATTGTGAGTTAGACTTACTTTATGTTCTCTGATCCTAGAATGTACAAAAGAATATTGAGACCTTTGTCATAGAGTTTGTTTGCTTTCTATATATTTCATTTGGTTTTGTGTTCTGAATCAGGTAAAAATTGTCAATATTTGTGTAAAAAGAAGAGACATGGATGTAACCCTATAAAAATATTCAGTCAGTTTGCTGTTATACAGAAATATAATATGTATTTTCAACAATATATGTGAGGCTTTTTATTTATTTGCTACACATACAAACATGAATGTGTGTTTGGTTGCATGTGAGGGTAGATTGATGGATAAAAAAATGGATGGATACATTAATACAGAAGACAGTAAACTTATTAAGGAAAATGGCATCTTTTGACTCACACTTCTGCGGGTTTCAGTTCATGACTGGTTGACCTTATAATTTTTGGTGAAGTGGCATGTCATTGCAGGAGCAAATGGCAAACCAAAACTAGTCACCTAGAGTATTCAAAATGGAAGAGTATAACAATGAATAGAGTTTCATCATCACCTTTAGTAGCATTATTTCTGTAACATAAAAATCTATGATGATCCTCTTCAAAGTCCTACTCCATCTCAGTAGTACAATCCTAGGGAACACTGCTTCAACACAAGGTCATTTAGCGGACATTATATACAAAATATGCCAGCATGTGTGCATGTACATGTTCTTGTTATTTAAGCTTATCACTTAGTATCATTAGGAGATCGGTGTCAGGGTCTCCTCAAGTATCAGAATCCACTGATGGCTTAATTTTATTTGTGTGTGTGTGTGTGTGTGTGTGTGTGTGTGTGTGTGATATTTTTATTAGAGATTTTTCTTGATGGTGAGAAGCGATTGTCAAATTTACAGAAGCTGGACTAATATGAAACTATGAACCAGTGAAAACAGGTACTGGGAACTATTCTTGGGTTTTTTGGAAGAGGCGAGAAGCTGGTGTTCTTCTTTACTGAGACGTCTCTATCCCTCAAACAGTATAATTACTATTTGTTTTAAGGGCTGTGACTAGTTCTTGGGATATACTAAATCTTCTGCATGTTACCTAGAATCAAATTTAATGTCAATAACTAGTAACAGTATAATTTATTGCATTTTTCAGAAAACAAAAAGTATACCTAATCAACATTTAAAGAAAACCTTGAATACTTTCAATCAATATTTAATTGAATCATAACATGAAATGGAAAGATATGGAGTATAAAGGTAATGTGAATGTTTCATATTCCAATTATATTAATAGTAGCTAAAGAAAAGTCTCAGGAGTTTTTGCTAATGCTGTGAAGTATTAGTTTGTTTGCACCTTAGTTTGTGAATATAAAGTCAGATGCCAAGTAAAATTCCATAGATCAAACCACAAACTGCTCTCATATATGTACAATCATAATTTAAGAAAAGACATGTTTATACCTTTTTAGAGTTTGTTTTCAGAGTTGCTCTTAGTACTAACTAAGTACAAACTGTTAGTAGAGGCAAATATCTACATCTATCATAAGGTTAGTAATTATATGAAAAACAAGAGTGGAGATTTTAAAAATAAGAAAAATAATTTTCATTGAAAAAGTAAACTTCCTTAAAATAACTTATTTTTAAGACTATTAACTTGATAAATGAATGATGGATCCTGGATTTAGGCTACAGTGCGCTGATTGTTCCAGAAAATTCAAGTTCAAATCAGAAGTGTGATTTTAAGGAGAGTGGAATTGTGTTTGCTAATATTTTATAATATATTTACAAAAAATGTTGGATGTCATTTATGTCAAAACCTGATCATATACATGCTCTTTTGATTTTTGTAACATTAACCCTGAAATTTCCCTTTCAGTTCCTTGCATCATCTCCAGTTCACATCATTGTACTCTTCTTCATTACTTAAACCACCCTGGTTTTAGGATATCCTGAAAATCCACACACTCTCACCCTCCTTAGGATTTTCTTACATACTATTCCTCTGTGGACACTCTTACCGATGATGCACAGCTAATTAAACTCAAGTATTTTCAATTCTGATCTTGAGGATTGTTTTCACAGCAAATCCTCTTCTAAGCCCATCGTTGAAGCTGAAGTCTCTTGTGATACAAGGTTTCAGAAGAGGGTATTACTAAAGGGTACAGTGCAGGGTGGAAATTGAAATGATGTTATTTACATTGATTATTTAGTGACTTCCCCCCTCAGCTATCTCAACTTTTGAAGTAGAAGTTCCTTCTTCTATCTTTACGTTCCTAGTGCCTGATATTTGGTAATACCCTAGGTAGTTACACACGATCACATGATACTGCTGTGCTTTATAGAAAGAGTGTTTGAAGATTTCAAATTGTAAGTATATGGCTTCAGAGGATAATTTTCTTTACATAAGCTCATTAAAACAACAACAAAGTAACATTCTTCTTTGACACTTGTACCGTCTGTCTTCATATCACAGTTCTAAAAGGTGAGCAGTGAGTTGTTAACTCCTCTGTTAAGAGTGCATGCAAATATGTTGATGAATGTACAGGTATAGACCACTGGTTTTTTTTTCTGCAATAGTATGCACGGTAGTGGTTCTCAACCTGTGCATCATGACACCTTTGGGGGTCTCTCATAGGATATCCTGCATATCAGATATTTACATTGGGTTTCATAGCAGTAGAGAAATTACAGTTATGAAAGAGTAATAAAATGATTTTATGGGTGGAGATCACCTCACTGTGAAGAAGGTGAAGGCCAAAGGACTAGGAAGGTTGAGAACCACTCTGTGATAGGTAATGACCAGGAATATTTTTCATTTTTAAAATAGGAGATAATATTGCTACCTTAATTGCTGGAGATCGAGCTAAGGTACACTATGAAAATAACCGAAGGAAGAACTATCAAGTTAAAATGTCAAAAGCACTGAGGCTAAGAAACTACAAAGAGAAAATTGCACTATGAATTATTTTGTCCTTGGTAGATAATAGTTTTTATAATAAAGTTTAAGAAGGTCAATTAGATTCATTAAATTTGTCTTTCATATAGACCAGAGAACGCTTATACTTCTGTGCTGGCTTGAATGGGAAGCTTGATCTATGGACTTCTTTATTTGAGCTCTATTGGGAGTAGGTCATGGATCTTTTAGGAAGGACAGTCTTGTTGGTGGAGGTGTAATATGGTAAGAAAGAGTCAAGTGTTTATACCCTCACCCCACTTCCGGATCTTTCTTTCTTCATCTGTCTGTCTGTCTGTCTGTCTGTCTGTCTTTCTCTCTCTCTACTCTGTGTTGATGAGATATTGTTGTTCAACTCCTTGTTCTTGTCACTATGCCAAGCCTTCCCTATCATGATAGACGCTCCTTTTGGAGCTGTGTGCCTGAAGCTTCTCATCTTCCTCGAGATGCTTTTGGTCATAGTATTTTATCACAGTAACATAGAAATTACCAAACAACAATGGACCTTGGAGAAGTGTTACTGTTTTGGAAGACCTGACAATGTTGATTAGGGGAGAAGTGTGGTAGACTGGAGTTTTGGGCTACAGAAATGGGTAAATGCTTCAAGCAGAGCTTAAAGGATCATTCTAATGAAAGCCTGGAAGACGGTAGCTTGCAGAGTTAGGAAGACAGTTTAGCTAATGACGTATGAAGAAATCAGAGTGGGTAGAGGACTCTATTAGCAACTGGGCTCAGGGATATTTGTGTAATACCTTGCCTAAGAATCTGAACACATTCTGATAATGCCTTAAGACCTTGCTTGAGGCTTAATTAAAAATAATCGAACACTTTTGTTGCTAGAATAAATTCCAAGAAAGCATGAATTTGACGGCATGACATGGTTGATACTGTTTACTCTTATGCAGGTCTACAGAGAAAAAGACCAATAAACAGCTCAGTAAGAAATTAAAAAGTGTGCATTTTAGAGAGTAAGAACATTGGGAAGCTTAAAATTACTGGCAAAACACTCACTGAAAGGAGAATGTAATTGCTATGGAGATGAGTGTCGTTAAGGAGAAAAGGCTTGCTCCTCTTTGGAAAAGTGGGAACAGTACTCAGAACTGAGGTTAGGAGGGAAAGCAGGTTGGAAATTCATGGCCATTCTGGGCTATGTAACACCCTGTTTCACAAATGGTGAAAAAGATCTCATAACGTAAAGAGTTACAGAGAAATAATTCTTTGTACTAGATAGTGTATTTGTTACTGCTATGCGATAACCATTGTTGTATTGAATTTTACTTGACACCTCATTCAAGCTTGTCATGACCATTTTGTACCCAAGATTAGATATCTCAAGGCTATCACACTTTCCAGGTTCATGTCAAACATGGAAGCGAGCTGTGTGGCATATATGTCATCAGTAGTAATAGTGAATAAAATGCTGTCATATTTGAAGATGACTTATTTTATGAAACACATTGAAAAAGAAAAGAATACTTTTTGAAGTAATTATAAAAAATGATCATGATTTCTGATGGACTAGAATATTTATATAGTTTTTAAGTGAATATTACTGTACTTTAGAAAGTTAAATTATACAAAAGTTTATTTAAAACACTATTGTTGGTTCTGGAAGATAGTAGACTAATAAATATACAAATTAACCAGGTATGACTGAAAAGCAAATATACTAATTGGTGAATAATATTGGAATAACTCTGCTTCAATACTGAATTGAAATAAGAAGCTTTCCTGAGAAGAGGAGGGAGGAGTGTTTAAAATTTATTATGAAGTTATTAGCCCCAAATAAGGTAAATACTTTATTTCTATTGACATTGAGTCTAGTTGAATGGTCAGAACCACAACTTACAGTGAAGAGAAAGCCTCAGAAAATCTGAATTATAATTCCCCTAAAATTATACACACACACACACATACACACACACACACACACACACTCAGAGAGAGAGAGGGAGAGAAGTATGTTACAATTGCTCTCTCAGATGTTAGAGTGTACTAGGAATTTTTGTCTGTGTCGAAAATGTCAAGAGACCATTTTTAAAAGACCTTTGCTGAGTTAGTAACTTACTATACTTAGAATTTAAGAGCCAAAGAGCCAAAGATTTTACCTCAAATCATATGCTTTGCAAACTGAACCAAAAACTGAATTATACTTTTCCCTGAATTATACTCTAAAAAGTGGCCTGAAGATTCATCTACAAAGTGGAGAAAGCCATTGGGTCTTCAGCAGATCACAGATGTATAGGTTTCATTCACATTTTTTAAATAAAAAAGCTAGAAATACACACTGAGGTTAAAAAACAGCATCTTTTCTAAATGGTGCTGACCAAACTGGATGTCTGCACATTGATCAAGGAAAAAAAAAATCCACCTTACATAAAACTCATGTCAAGTGGATCAAAGAACTCAACATAAAACCAGTTACACTGAAACTGATACAAGAGAAAGTGTGAAATATCCTTGTAGACATTAGAAAAGGAGATGACTTTCTGAACAGAACTAAAATTAACAAATAATACATGGGACCTCAGAAAACAGAGAAGCTTTTGTAAGGCAAAGGACATACTCAATTAGACAAAGTAGCAGTCTACAGAAAGGGAAAAGAATTTCACCAACTCCACATTTGACAGAGAACCAGTAACTAAAATATATAAATAATTCAAGAAACTAGATATCAATAAACAAACTAATCCAATTAAAAATGAGGTATTGATGCAATAAGCGAATTTTCAATAAAGAAATTTTAAGTAACTGAGAAACATTTAAAGAAAAGTTTAACATCCTTAGCCATTAGGAAAATGAAAACCAAAACTCTCAAACAGCAATCCTGTCTCAGCCTCCCAAGGTACTGGAATTACAGGCATGAGCCACCAAACCTGCAGCTCATCTCTTTAATCCCAGTTCTGTAACATGGGGAGCACAAAATAACAGCATTATGCATGATTTCTTGGTAGCAGCAATTTCTCAGATCTGCTCTGCTTGCTAGAGGCAAGCAAATGCTCTCATCTAAGAGAGGCTTCCTGACTCAGCTTTAGCTGCAAAACCTTGCAGCTCTTTAAGAGGTCCTGCCGCGAAGCACTTAAACGGTGTTAATGAAAAGCTGAACGCATGCTTTTCAGGTTTTCAACAGTAGCAGGAAAAAAGCTGCGCTGTTTTAAAATGCCGGCTTTCTGGGCCGTCCTGCCAGGGCAAACTCTGACTCTTTCAGGCAGGCAGTCCGACTGAGTATGGTCTGTGAGCAGAATGCTGCAACTTACTTGCTAGCAAGGACCTTGAAACACTGTAGAGTTGTGACGATAAAAATGGCTCTGGCGGTACCTCTGCCATGAGGCTGGAAAGCTAAGAAATGGCCTAATTCCAGCCGTAAAAAAAAAGCCACAGTTTTAGTCCTCTCCTTAAAGACTCATGTGGTCAGAAAAAGAGAGATATACAGTAAAGAGAGATTCAAAGATGAAGAAAACCTCTAAATGGTTTACAGTATGTTAAAAATATATGCAGGCTAAAGGTTAAAGTCATTAAAAATAAAAAAAAAGAAAAGGGAGACATAGGGTGTGGTGGTACACACCTTTAATCCCAATGCCTGGGAGGCAAAGGTATAATGACCTTTGTGACTTCAAGGGGCAGAGGTAGATTGACCTCTGTGACTTCAAGGTATGGTAGTGCACACCTTTAATCCCAATGCCTGGGAGGGAGAGACAGACAGATCTCTGTGAGTTCAAGGTGTGGTAGCAAACACCTTTAATCCTAGCACTGGAGAGTCAGAGGCAAGTAGATCTCTGTGAGTTCAAGGACAGCCTGATCTACAGAGTTATTCCAGGACAAAGATATACAGAGAACCTGTCTCAAAAAGTAAAAGTAAATATAAAAGAAATAGAGGTTAAAATAAAGCTGCATAAAGATGGAAAATACACAGAGAATCTTGATACTGTATGTTATTATGCTCTCTTTGAATTGTTTGATTGCTGAGGAAGGAGCAACAGCTGCTAAAAAGACTTTTGTTTATAAATGCTGCTGAACTAATCCAAGATTAGTTCAAAACTGAAGTCAAAAGGTATGTTACTTTGGAGAAGAGATTTTGCTTTTGTTTCCACAGAAAATGAGAGGCTGTGGATTCATTCTGAGTTAAAAAAAATCAGGTTCGAAAAAGGAAGACCACCTGAGAAATCTCCAGGAGAAACAGATGGCCCAGATGACAGAGTTCTACATCCAGAACAGATTCAAGACTGTTGCCTGAGATGATCAAGACTCACAGGATATTCCAGTCAGGACTTGATTATAACTCTAAATTTTCTTTAGGTCCCCATAAGATCATCAGCGCCGCTAACCAGCAGGAAGTAGCCTGAAATACTATGCCCACATTCCCAACAAATGGACTATGGGTATTTTCCTTTGTTAAAAAAAAAAGAGAGAGAGAAATGGTGTGGGAGAATTGTCTGTATTCTGTCAGTCATGTATTTTAATAAAACGTTGATTGGCCAGGCAGGAAGTATAGGCGGGAAAACCAGACAGGAAATAGAAGCAGGGCAATGAAATAGGATAAGGCTAGGGAGGAGGAAACTCCCTCCACCACTCCTGCCCAGACCACCAGAGAGGAAAGATGTAAACTGCCCTGCTGAAAAAGGTACTTAGCCATGTGCTAACGTAGATAAGGATAATGAGGCAACATAAGTTATAAGAGTTAACAAGAAGCCTGACCTAATGGGCCAATCAGTTTATAACCTTACGGAGTCCTGTGTGTGATTTCTCTTTGGGATTTGCCGGCTGTGGGGTACCGGGTGGGACGGAAACCCCAACAAGCCGGCCCCCTCATGTTACACAGTTCTCAGGAGGCAGCGAGGCTGGTAGATCTCTGGTTTGAGAGCAACTTACAGAGTGAGTTCTGGGACAGCTAGGACTGTTACATAGAGAAGCAAACAAAAACCAAAAACCAAACCAAAACAACAACAACAACAAAATCACAAGCCTGACAGTTGTAGTATACACCCTTAATCCCAGCACTAGAGAAACAGAGAAAGGAGGATCTCTGTGAGTTAGAGGCCAGCTTGGTCTACAGAAACGGAGTTCCAGGACAGGATCCAAAACTACAGAGAAACAGAAACATGCAGTCTTAAAAAATTACAGCATGAAAGATATGAAAGATAGAACTTAGAAATTTACACATGCCAAGCAAGTGCTTGCCACTAAGTAACATTTGGCTTCCCATCTCATCCAATGTAAGATTTTATTTTGCTGTAGTTTGTCAGTTAGTGCTAGATTTGGTTTAAATGATTTTAGGGAGTTTTTGACAACATAACAGATGTGGAGATGCTAAAATACTAATATAATTAAAAATCAAAAAGTGATTGCAAAAGTTTTAACACACATCCACACACATTAAGTTTCTACCTTTTTTAATTTTCTTCTTTGAAATTTAGACACTCGGATTGACTGGTCACAACAAAAGTATGCTTGATTCTGGACAACAAGCTTCCCCTTTCTGAAGGGAAATGGAAGAGGAGTAGATCTGGGGAAGAGAGGTGTAGGGGAGGCACTAGGAGGAAGGTAGAGGGGAACTGTGGTTGGGATGTATATATGAGAGAAAAATAAATTAAAAAATAAAAAATACTATAATATCCCAGTGATGTGGGATTCCCCTCTGTATGCTGTGAACACCATTGGTGAATAATAAAAAAAGAAACTGTCTTGGGCCTGCACAGGGGATAGGGATGGGCAATGAAACTAAATTGAATGCTGGGAGAAAGAAGGAGCAGTTAGAGCAAAGCCATATAGTCTTGCTAGAGACAGATGCTGTATGCATACAACTGGGGCAGCGTGCACAGCTTGCAGAGGTGGTGAACGGACTTCCACCATGTTGGAGTGTGCTGAGCAAGCAGGAAGTAGTACTGTATATATTCTAGTAAAGCCACAGCTTAAGTTTTTAAGAAGCACTTAGCATTTTGAGAAGCAGTCGTGGTCAGAAAATAATTATAAACAAACAACAAAACAAATTCAGATGAAAAAGACCTCTAAATTGTCCACAGTGTTGGATAAATATATGTAGGCTTGGGAGAGAGAAGAAAAAGAATATAGAGAGTTATAAAAGGAAGTAAATGGTTTATAAAAAATAAAACAAAGTCTTTAAACAGGCAGAATACAGAAAAAGTAATACAGTAAAAATAGGCCACATAAAGATGGACTACATACAAAGAGTCTGTATTATGTATATTATGGTGTTTTCTTTGATTTATTTGACTGTTAAGGGACTAAGTAACCAACATATATACTTTAAAGGTATTTTGTCTTCAAAATATGAATCTAAGGATATGTTGCTTTGGAAAAGAGGTTTATCTTTTGTTTCCACAGAGGATGAGAACCTGTGAAATTCTTCCAGAATAATGTGGTTTGATGAACCAAGAACTCCCAAAATGTAGCTTGAACACCCCTCAAAAAATTACTTCATCCAATAAACAACAGGAAGTAGTTTGGAGAGAACAATGGCCAAATTCGCAAATATTGTTTATAAATGTTTCTTTACATTGAAAGGGGGATATGCTATAGAGATTTACAGTGCTATGGATCTTGCTCTATTGATACAGATTTAAGGACAATTTTGTTATATACATTCCTACTCTTGATTAAGGTATTGTGTTTGTTCAGCTCATTTAAAAATGTAATGTATAAAATTAAGAAATAAAGGTTAATAAAAAGTCATCTATATTTGTCAAGCTTGTAATCATGTTAGTTAGATTTTCTAGATGTACAGAGATGTATTTCAGATGGATAGGGATTTTTCAAATCTTTCAAAAACTCTAGAATTTAGCATTTAAAATGTTTTAAGAACTTAGGACTTTTTATAACAATGAAACACATCTGCTCCTGGCAACACCGATTACTTCAAGAGGAAGATGGACATTGAAGAGGCTTGTTTAGGAGTTGGTTAGCCACTAGACAGAAGCAGAACCATGTAGAAGAACTCAATCCCATGATCAATAGTTCATTTCTCTTGTGTTTCGAAACAGTTTGTGAAGTGACAAAGAGAGATGTAAACTACACAAAATAGCCTTGTAATTATATTTTTTGCACGGTTGTATGAATTAAATCTTATGTACATATATGTATGAGTATGCAATTTGCATACACTTGGTCAATATTATTTAAATAGTATTGTAGTTTGTTAATTAATAGATCATACTTTTTGACATGTTAGAACATTTTAGGCTGGATCCTATATTTAGTAACTCTTTGAAATTAATCACATTATGTGAGAATACTTGCTAAGGTTTTTAAAAATTCTTGTTCATAAAAGCATTGATCTGCTTTCCAAATAGCACTTGAGAAAATGCTAACATTTTGAAACTACTTTGTGGTTAAAAAAAAAAAAATTCTCTGAGAGGAATCAGAGCCCACAGAGCAGAGTAGAGTTTCTTGTTCTACCTCTCTGAGGATGGGGAGGTTCCTCTTCTGCAGCCAGGCTAGCTGATTCCCAGGCAGGAGGTCGGGAATTGGTGAGGAGTGAGATTTGTGGCCATGAATAACCTCTTCTGTGTAATCTCACTTCCTAGGTGGGAGACCCTAGCCCCAGGGAGTCAGTGAGCTGGGGACTCACAGAGGCTGTCTCAGGGTGCCTGTGGGGTGCCTGTGGGGTGCCCGTGGGGGGCCTGTGAAGGGAGAATGGCTGTTACAGGCATTGTTGCCTTAGCAGCTGGATTCTTACATTGAGTCCTTACAAAAGCCAGCTAAGAGCCACAGTTCCTTCCTCTGCCTTCAGATCTGCCCAGATGTGAGCAGGTAGCTTCTGGCTCCTGCTGCCATCCTGCTCCTACTGGGATGGAGTTAAACGAACCCTTCCACCCTTCAAAAAACCAATATTCTCTGAAATGTCTTCAAAAAGTTTTAAAACTCTATACTGATGCTTCTCTACCTTAAATATGAATCCAGTACAATTTAAAGGAACCAAATCATCAATACTTGATATTTCTTCATGCTAAAAATTAAGCAGTTAAGTATCTGCTTATTTAAAAGCTATGTATTGAAAATAAAGACAGAAAAATGACAGCACCTGAAAATGATTTAGGAAATTATTGTTTTTACCTAGAAGAGACATGCCTTGTTAACTCTGAACATATTCTCTGCAGTAGAATGTTTACTCTACTCTGATAAGGATAGCTATTTCTGTCAATTTCTCCTGTGAAAGGTCACATATGGGAAAATAACGTTTACTATGAGTTTATTGACTTGACTTGGGGATTGTGTTATTAGTACTAATGGCTGCTAGGAAAAGCAGGCAGTAATTGTTTCAAATTTTTTCTCTAGTCCTGAGCAGGGCTGGGGTTTGCATGCTGGTTTTTGCAGATGCTGTGTATGTCAGTGGCTTCTCGAAATGCTACTTCTCATTAATGTGTCCTTGTTTTAGCTGACATTGCCATTCATGAGTACAGAGGACTGTAAATGATGGTCTAATGTCACTTCTCTAATTGCCTGGCATCTTGCACGAAAGTTTAATCCCTTTGGGTCAATAAATGGGCTTGGTATTCAACAAACCAGGATATATATGTGTGTGAGGATATCTGCCAGTGGCAGGAGTACGGCTGGAATTTCAAGGCCCTTACTAAGTGTGTCTTTGATAAATCCCGACTGAATCAAAATGTTGATTTATTAAGGACGAACATTAAAATTCTGGTTGAATACAACAGAATCTGAACAAGAATGTGCTATGTGAACTGCTTTATGAAAATGCAATAGCCTAATGCTTTAATACATTTGATTAGTTGAACCACACCCAATTCTTCAAGAACTTTTTTTTAAATTGTTGCCTTTTAGTAGATGAGAAAACTGAGATGTTAGGCACTTTGCCCAGCTCTGCACCGTAAATCACTGGCATGCCCAGGATTAGCAGTCAGTGAACTTGGACTCTGTGCAAAAATCCGTGTCCCTGATCTATAGGGCTGCTGAGGGGCTTTTAGATGCTGAATTATCATTACATCTGGAAAGACTGCATATCCCTTAAAACTAACCTGTCTTAAACTACTTTAGCAAAATAAAGTGATAAAACCAAGCAACGCACAAGCAAGCAGACAGAGGTTAAGACTATCAGACCATGTCTTCCCGGATCAGAAGCTCCTTGTTTTCTGTGTTTTAAGTCTCTGCATTAGCAGGCCATGCACAGAAGAAAGACAGGGAAGTGAAAAGACTCCCATCACCAAGATTCATAGCCCTATGCTAGTCCATCTGCGGGGGTCAAGTTAGCTCTTGCTGTATTTTAAAGAATTTTCAGAAATTATTTTATGGTTTAGGAAAAAGAAATTGAAGCAGTTCATGACAAAATTATTTGACCTTTTATCTTTTGATATTTCAAGTAAAGATCAAGCCTATAATCTTAACATTAACATATTGTATAACTTAGCCCACAAAATGTATTTGAAGACAAGGAATTTTCTATACACAGAAGATATTTTTATCATAATTTATTTGTTGAGGAAGAAATTGGGCAAATTCTGCCCCAAAGACATTTTTTTTTATTTTCACTCTTCACTAATTCCACAGTCAGATTAAGACATATACTTTATTGTCATATTTCTTTTGTTAAAAAGGTAAAAGTAAAAATAATTATATAAGAAAAATTCATTTTCTGTCTCTGGAGGCACCCTAAATAAGTGTTTGGTCATGCAAAATAGTTTTCTTTTTTCTTTCAAATTTAGGAAAACAGGGAATCAACTCAGATTGACTTTTATTGTTTGAATCATTTATGTTGTGTTCTGAGCTGGACAGAGGGGTAAGAAGACATGCTAAAATAATTTTTCCACAGGTCAGGGAGAGTCACTCTTTCTATACTGTAATGGAGTGGAGCCAGAATCCTGTAATTCAAAATCCTAAATTCTTTCTCAGAGGAACAATTGTGTCTCAGAAATTGGATTTCTACTTGTTCTTTAAATGACAGATTCTTATTGTTTCTATTGGAATTTGATTGACATCATTAACACTGGTCATACTCTGGGAACAGAATTATTAAAAAGAAAGAAATAGAAAATAATCTAAGAATAATTGCAGTTTTCATTCTACAGTAGAAGTACATGAACAATCCTGTTTGAAATGTGAAAAAAGTCATTCATGCTTTAGACTCATGAAAAAAATGATGAAAAAAAATAAAAATAAAAATAATTCTTAAAATGCTTCATTTGTTTTCCTGTTTAAACTGTTCTAACATTGTATGAAGCAATGTGTAAGTCTTTCTTGGGACAAGCCCCTACCTGGCTTATGCTCTCATTGGTTAGATTTCAGAGGGTAAGAGTTGGTATGAAAGGGTCCCTTCAGTACTGGACATGATCATATCTCAGTGTCTCTGCACAAACTAAGCTTTCCTTATTGAACATTTCCCTAAACTACTTACTTTTTTTAGCTATGTTCAAACCTAATCATCACCAAGAAAATAAAAGGATCTCTTTCACCAGTTTTACTGAAAAGTGCTTAGAATAAAATTGAGTCAACATAATCCTGAGTTATCGTCCTTTCTGAGTGAGGGAAGAGTATTGGATTAATGATAGTTTTCTGTGAAGTTATATAATTTTATACACAACAATTCAGACATTTGGAAACTGTGGAGCCCTTTCCCTTCCCTGCCCCTTCCCTCCCATCTCCTCTGTCCCTTCCCTTCCTTTCCCTCTCCTCTACTCGCCTCCCGTCGCTCTCCCTCTTCCTCTTCCCTTCTCTCTCTGTAGAACATGTGAGCCAGAGTCGTGTCTAGACTCCACTATAGAAAAGAAAACACTCTCAGAAGCTGGAAGGTAGCTGAGTATTGCTCTATTTTATAAGTTGTTGAAAGCAGAATAAAATTGAGTCAAGAGTGAAATAGCAATTATCTGTAGCATCCAAGGCTCTCATTAAAAAATAACTTTCATTACAGTTGGAAATTTGTGTTAATTTTGGAAGTTCCCTTTGTTTTAGAAAAATTACTTTAATAATGATAGGATGGTAAAGCAATGCTACTATTCTGAAACAGGAAATGAGCAGGCGATGAGTAGATAAATGCTTTTTACTCTAGCTTACGAAAGTTTTCTTCACCCTGCTAGCAGCTGTGTCCTGCAGATTTTAATAATACCTCTAGCCAGTGGAACTGCTTTACAGGACAAGCTAGAATGAACTAAAGGCAGCTTTATTTACTTACTTACTTACTTACTTATATATTTCCATCTACAGTTTGTTCAATTTGGCAACAGGCTTACTTTTCTTGCCCTGATATGAAATGAAATGAAGACATATGTAGCTGCTATAATTGTACTTGAACCCTATGAGTTATTAAGACATGCTGTCTTAACAGTGCTAAACTATAGTTCTACCCAATTCTTTTTTTTTTCTCAGCTATCACTCAGTGGTTTTTTTTTTTTTTTAATACCCAACATTGTCTAGCTTCAGGTTTGAAACCCAATAGTGTGAATTTCAGTTTGAGAGTTTTAAGTAAGAAAATAAATAAGTTATTAAAGGGTAAATATAATCTAAATACATCACCAATATCTATAAAATTAGTGTGATGTAGTCCATTATTTTGCACAGGAACATACACTGAAAATATTCATCACAACTAAAACATTAATTTTAACATATTTTTATTTAAAAGCAGTAGATAATATTGTTTAGAGTAATCCAATAATTTTCTCTAAAATTTATGAAGAATTCATAACACTGTAGTTAGGAAAAAGCTAGAGTTCATACCTAAACTGGACACCAGAACAGCAATTTGAAAAACGCTCAGTGTCTAAGCAGCACTGGGAGTAGACCATGTCTAATCTG
This sequence comes from Myodes glareolus, assembly GCF_982192425.1. Lineage (NCBI taxonomy): Eukaryota > Metazoa > Chordata > Mammalia > Rodentia > Cricetidae > Myodes > Myodes glareolus. The sequence continues at coordinate 55,916,419 of NC_142040.1, forward strand.
CACAAACCTGTCCAAACTGCAGAAGAGGATGCAAGCTACTCAGATTGTCTTCTAAGGATAATATTCCTCATATCAAAGTTCAACAAATCAACATTAAAAATAAGAAATAGGGAAAGCATACAAACTACACTCAAATAAGCAACCAATAACACAATAAATCTAACATGCACACGCCAAGTTTTCACACTTAATAGTTGTGTAAATACAAATAAATTATTGTCAGAACTGATCTATCAGCATAAAGATAAAATAGTACAACCAAATGAGCTTTAATATTTTTCTTTGCACTAAATAAGAAATTCAATAATAAATTAATCTGGAAGTGTAATGATATCAAAATACTAATATTAATTAATGTTAATATTACATCATAACCAAAATATAAATGTGGAAATTCTACATTTATTTCTGCTTTTTATATTTGGTAGAGAAAATAAAATGTTCACAGAGATAATAATACAATAATATGAAAAGCAATCAAAATTATATCTAAATAGGTCAAGAAAGTTCACTCTATCAGTTATATTCAATAATGAGAATTTTAGAAGTCTCACAAAAAGTTATATGAACAAGACTTGTATCTACAAATATAAATAAGTGATAAAATCTTAATTTTATTTGAAAATATGAAAATAAAGAAAATACAACAGATTATACTGAGAAATAGTAAATAAAATTTAGAAACGGTTGTGCAATTTTCTTAAAAATATGTTTATCATGCATCAGTAATATCTAATTCAAAAATTAAACAAGAAGACTTTTTATGTCTAAAATATAAGTAACATTATAAAATATGTTTAAGTGTAATTAAACAGAATATATATGGAATGAAATATAAAAATGCAATAATAAAAATTCTCAAGTAAATAGAAAACCACATGATGCCTTTGTATAAAAATTTCACATATATAATTTGTTATTTGTCCCGTAATTCATGCATACATTTAGTATAATCATTAAGAAATTAGTCCAAAGTTCTAATGCAACCTATATTCTCATTTCTAAACGTTATAAAGAAAAAGTACTTATAGTGAAAGTGTAATAGAAAAGTGGTTAGAAAATGTTAATGGTGCCAATTTATTATAATATAATATAATGTAATATAATATAATATTTGTAGCTATTTTAAAATAACTCCATAATTGAATAATTTGGGATCTATGACATATGGTCATTCATAAAATAGCACATATAAATCTGTAACATACAATTTAAAAAATATCAATAACACTGTTTAAATAAAATCGAGTACAAAAAATACATTTCTGGCATTTTTGTAATAATATCATTTGAGATACTATTAAATTATAATGTTAGTAAATTATACATTTCTGATCTGCAAAATCATAACCAAAAGAAATTAGCAAAGCTTGAGAGTCTGGGAAATATCTCTTTGAATGTTTGCAGTGCCAACCCTGAGGAAACAAGTTCATTTCCCTGACACCCACACTGCTTGGCTCAGTGGTATCTGTCAATACTCTCAGCACTTGGGGTAGAGACAGGCAGATTTGATCTCAATGGCAATCCAGCCTAGCAGAATCAGTAAAGTCCCGTTTAGGTTCATGTGCTTATGTCAAAAACTGTAAATGAGGTGGAGATGAACTGAAGAAAATACTGTCAATATACCTCTAGCCCCCACATGCACATAAAAGCCCACACATAGGAACAAATAACACATGCATACATACCACACACATACACAAGAAATATATTGTTAGAAAATATTTCAAATACTCAAAAAGATTCAGATATAAAAAAGTCATTTACAGAAATTAAAAACTACCAATTTATCAATTAAGACATTTTAATTATTAGTAATACATGGAAGAATTAACTTCGTTAGCATTTATGGAAATCATAATAATGCAAACCATTAATTACTAACAAATATGACAAAAAGGAAAAGTATATATAAATCAATTACAGGTTTCATCTATTTGATGGACAGGTCGGAGTGTAACTAAATATTTTGTAGGGTTACTCAACAGTGTCTATTGAATTCTATATCTTTATATGTGTTTACCTAAAGCACAATTAATAAAAATTCAGAGACAGAAATTGAGGTTCGACCTGAAGGTCAAAAAAGCAAAACAGCCAGCCACTGGCTCCAGGAATCTCAAAATGAGACTGTGTCTCAGAGCAACCTCCTTCCGTTTTATAATCCTCTCTAGTCCTGGCATTAATGGTGCGCACCACTATTGCCAGGTTTCTGCAGCAAGCTAGTGTGGCTTCTGGGATTAAAGGTGTGTGCCATTGCTGCCTGGTCTGCAAGGCTGGCCAGGGTAGCTGTTTTACTATTCTGATCCTAGCTTTATTTATTACAATACAAATGAAATGTCTTTATATATTGAGGAAACGTTTTCAAGGCTAGTGGCAGTAGCAAGGTTTTAAAATAGTGACAAATTTAAAACATACACAAATTTGGACATTTTAACTATGGACATTCAAATAAGCCATATACACACATCTACTATAGAACAAAGAAAATACTAAATATTAGCAATGCTTTTCAAATATTAATAAAATATTAAGTGTGTGAGTTGTTAATGATTTCTATTCTTATTCTTTTTTACTCTTTTGGGGGTTGGCCACCACACAGTTATCAAATAAAACACTCAGAGGCTTATTATTTGTTATGAATGCCCTGTCTTAGCTCAATTTGTTTCTAGCCAGCTTTTCTTAAATTATCCTGCCTACCTTTTATCCTTTTTTCCTTTTCTTTCTTTTATTAATTGTTTTTATTGAGCTAATAATTTTTCTCCATTTCCTTCCTTCCTTGCCCTCCCTTTCTACCCTCTCCCATGACCCCGATACTCCTAATTTACTCAGGAGATATTGTCTTTTTCTTCTTCCTTTATAGATTCATGTATATCTCTCTTAGGGTCCCCTGTGTTGTCTAGGTTTTCTGCAGTTGTAGACTGTAGGCTGGTTTTTCTTTATGTTTAAAAACTAGTGAGTACGTATTATATTTGACTTTCTGGGTCTTGGTCATATTACCTCACTCAATATGTTTCTTTCTAGATTCATCCATTTGCCTGCAATTTTAAAGATATCATTACTTTTTTATCACTATGTAGTACTCCATTGTGCAAATGTTTTATATTTTATTTATCCATTCTTTAGCTGAGGGGCATCTATGCCCCTTTTCCTTTACTTATTTCTGTGTATCTTTCTTTCACTCTTATTCCATCGAATAACTGGGTGACTCAATGCCTGGCACATGACAACCTTCTGTCTTTCTACTCTTGTTCCTTCCCCTTTCCAGATTCTCATTTTATTTATACTCTCTTCCTGCCAACCCTGCCTATGCTTTCTCCTGCTTCACTATTGGCTGTTCAGCGGTTTTTTTAGATGGTTAGGTGACATAGGCAGATAAAGAATCACAGCTTCACAAAGTTAAACAAATGCAGCATAAACAAAAACAATATATCTTAAGATAATATGCTCCAACATATGTGAATACTATAAAATATTACCTGTATCTGAAAATGAAAACAACAGTAGATGTTTGCAATATTCTTCCATATCCTAGACAAGCAACCTGTATTCAAGTCATTTTAAGCACAAAACTTTCAAAACTATATGATGAAAAAATTTCATAGCTATTTCATCATTAAAACCAGTCACATTAGGGCAGAGAAGATGACTAAATCTAGCAACCTGAAAGTCATCCTCAGGTTGGAAGAACCATCTCAAGCTTGCCATCCTCCAAATTCCCCATATGCCCTGGAGCAATTTGAGCATACGTGTGTTCTTGTGTGTGTGGGCTCACGCATACACACGCACACACACACACACACACACACACACACACACACACACACACACTGAATGTAATACAATTAAAAATAATCAATTGAAAATTATTTACAGTGAAAAATGAAATAGTGCTGGATTTCCTCAAATTTTTATAAAAGAAAATAATTATGAAAAAATTTAAAAGGCAAACAAATAAAGCTGATTTTGTTCTTGGATGATGTTAGACTTGGATATGGCATTCAAAAGAAATCGTGTTACTGATCACTTTAGTTTGATGAAATTTATAAATCTTTGATACAAGGAAAACAGTGAATCTATATCCATAATATGTAGCTTACTAAACTTCATTTTAAAAACAGTAATTTTATTTCTTTGGGCCACATTCTAAAACCCCATAGCTCAGATATGACGAAGTTTGAGCGCTGAGTTTTGAAAACTCTGTTGCTACTGAACACTGAAACGGACAAAGTAAGCACCATAGTTGTGTGTTATGAATAGCTCCAAATATATTATTCCAGGGACTCCTCCAATAGAGAAGAGGAATTACTCATGTTGTTAAGTAAATGGCCTCAACTCAGCATTTTACTGTGGAAGAACACAGTTCTCTTCAAACTAAGCAAAGATGTTGCACTGGAGAGCTGTAGATAGCCTTAAAATAGGGAGGTTAACATAATCAAAGTTCAATTACATACAGATTAGATACTCTCAATATGTGATCTCTCTTCCTCAAGCCCATACATTGTTTTCTTTACACTAAATAAACTCAGACTAAAGAATATTCCACAGAGTATCTGAGCAACACTCTTTAGAGTTTTCACAGACATTGAGTGAAAGCAAGGTAAGTCTTGGAAACTCCCTTTGCTCAGATGCTAATGATACATCAAAACGGGACACACCTCAGTTATCTGCATTGGACCCTGAGAAAGACAAGAGAACATGAAAAAAAGGATGAAAGATATTTAGATAAGCAAGTGATCCACAATGTTTCAATATTTCAAGGCCTGTACCTTTCTTATGGCAAATGTTCTTTATAATGCACCATATCAGAAAAAGGAAAAAATGATTGTCATAATAGGAACTCTAGGCATTTGCAACTTCTCTGTAAATACAAAAATATCCTTAAATTAAAAGTTTATGTTTAAAATGGTTGTGGTTGCATTTTAGTTTGGCGAGTATCACCGTTTGAGGAACAGCTCAAGTGCGCACAGAAATGCACTTTGAGATACCATGACAGATGATTAAAAATCGGTACCACTGGGACTAGCATAAAATTATGCTGCCATTTCTTTAATGCAGGCAGGAGAGGGAGTTATGTAATGATGGGTTAGATAAACTGAAATGTGTCTTTTTCTCCAGTCTGTCTTTAAGTGCCTAGTCCTAGGTTTCCATAGAAATTTGTCCACTGAAATTTGATGTCCATGAAACAAATTAATACGTGTCAAATGTTACACACTAGACATTCAGAACTTGAATGCCTCACTTAAGGAACTGTACCAGAGATAAGAGCTTCGGTGACTTTAGGTATCTTTTCACTTGCACTCACTTCCATTTTTGTGGCTATAAGACAACGTTTCTTATTGAAATTGTCACAAATAAGAGAGAGCTTCAAATATAGTTTGGGAAATAATCTGACAGTCAAAATCATGTGACTGTGTCAAGAGCACACAATCATGTGACTGTGTGAAGAGCACACAAAACTTTCTATTGTAGTGTATAATGGACATTTACTCAGAGAGAAATGTCAACCTTTCTCTGTAATCATCGTGTCAAAGAGAAAGGAAACTTGTTCTATTTAAATCACATGTTAACGAAAGGTCACTTGCCTGCAGTTAATTAAAAAAAAAACAAAATAAAATCAAGTTAAGATAACTCTGAAAATTAACAAGAATCACATGTTTATTCTCTCTATTCCATTCTGCGAGCTTTCTTTTTTCTTCTATCTTTTTTTTTTCTTGTTAATTTGGCAAGGATTATGTTCTCTGAAGTATGAAAGTATGTATCTATATATAATGGGTTTAAAAAATCATGCAAGGATATCAAATTTAAAAATGTATTTTGTTATCTATAAAGCGACAAGATGACATTTAGGAGAGAGAAGTAGTCAGTTGAGTTGTTCCTTTCTGTCCCGACCAATTTTGTAACACTTGCAATGTTAATATTTTTTTGAGATGCTATACAGCTGATGTATAAATGCCCAGAGTTACTTGTCTTCTTCAAGACAGTGAAATTATGGTTGTCAATATGTTCATCTTTTTGTCTTTGGCATTTTTCTGAATTCTTTACCTACCTATAGTTTTACCCACAAGTAAGACTTACATTTCTGCCATGTGCCTTTAATTCCAAGCATGCCAAAATTCCAAGAATGTCATATAAACATTCCAGGTTTCTATAGCCTTGATTTCCATATGGAAGAAGAAAAGACTTTTATTTATGTCATTTCTCATTTTTCCTGACTTGAAATTTTAGACGATCTCTGTATTTGCTAGCTTTCAACCCGTTCATATTTCATTTCTATACATCTTTAAATTGATTTCTGCACCGTTCAAATATATTCCTTTGACTTGATTCCTCATCTTGGTGTTTTTATCAGAAAAGGAACTACTGAAAAAGGTAGTCAAGTTGATCATAAAAATGGGGATTGAAAAGACTAAGAAATGTCTTACTTTTAAATACATGGTATAGCTAAATGTTTATGTGAAGTTTTAAAGCTATTTGAGTAATTGTTTATGTCTTGATCTAATATTTTGAATAATACGTTTCTAACAGAGGATTTTTTATTTAGAATATAATCAAAAGCAATTCATGCTTTGATAAGTAAACAGACTAAAATAATGTCACTAACTCTATCTCTGTAGAGAATTTCATTAGGAAAAGGTAGCAAAATACGGTACCCGGACATGAAGCAGACCTAAGAACCTAAGGTTCCTAGAACCTAAGAAAAAAGGACTTTCCCTTTGAGTAAGTGATAAGCTAGACCCAAACTTACTCCTGAAATGATAAGATTTTAGGGTATTGTCCAGCATGAAAAGGAACACAAGATTCAACACTTATCAACTTACTTTATCAACTTATTAAATATCACAATAGACACATCTCTTATAATTTGCTACTTTATATGACTGCATTCTATGTCTATCAGAATTTTTAACTGGGATTTATTCTTATTTATCACGTACAGTTTCCAATGACCAATAATTTCATGAATTCTGATAGTACATATTTTATGAGGTAAGAGGTTCTCTGTTAGCTTCATAGCTTAAAAACCATGTGCCTTCTATATTATTATCGTTGTAAGTTATAAGGACAACTGGAGTTTCAGAAGTCTGGAAAGTGCCACAATGTCCAGTAGAAGAAACTCCAGAAGGCCATAAAGAGGATTTAGGGATAGATGCAGTGATGATAATAATTATAGTAATGATAGTGCAAAAGATAATTATATTAATAACAGCTTCTGTTTATTATAGGGTTATATGAGGGCATTCTGCATGAACTTTTATGTGGTTTACGTTATTTAATTATCAGAATAACACCCTGAAATAGGGGTGATTCTGATCAATCTGTATATGAGGAAACTAAGGTTCAAAGCAATCACCTTAATTTTCTGCGGTCAGTGAAGTAATTGAGATGCAGGTGTATCCATACTGAAAACCTGAAGTTCTTAATGGTAGTAAAAGATTGCCTGATTGCTTTGAGGTTGATGAGTACTTCTGAAATGCATAAACAACATATCAGTATCTAGTTGAGTAAGCAGTCTAAACCTGAAGAGCAACCTGTAACTAGCATAAGTTTCATGGTAGAGATATCTACCTTCATATGGGGAATAAACAGGACATAAATGTCTTTACACTTTTCTTCTGTAGCTTAATGAATCTAACTTCTTAAGTTTTATGTTACTGATTCTCTTTTTTTGAGAATGTAAAAAATTTTTTATGGTACATATTAGCAGGGAAATCACAGAGAGTGTGTGAGTTCTTAAGAATAAACACATTAACATAATTTTTTCATCAGACTGTCTATCAAAACTAACACTGTAATAAAAAACAGTTCCTTTCAAATTCTATAACCAATTTTTAACCATGTGACTAATTTGCAGGAAATAAGATAACCAACTACTTTACTTACAAAAAATGGCTTCTCACAAGTGACAATGTGAAGAAAACTCCTTTCTCCAGCCTTCCTCTACACTTACTGTGTAAATCACATGCTTCAACTAAAGCCACATTCCTACATAACTAATGCATCACTGTGATTCTTTTTTACTGGGAGGTGTTTATTGTCATTATTTCTATTTTTTTCTTGCTATCCATTGCTTGCATAATAGGGGGTTTGTAGAAGTCTTCAGGATTGTATCATTTAATGGAAATTTTGATATATTCATTTATATTATTTTATCTTGCTTGATTCAATAATTCATTAGGGAGATGTGTTTTTAGAGTTGCTAACACAGAAAAGAAATGAAAGAGAAGAACTGCCCCTGAGTAAAAACCTTATTAACAACGATTCAATGAATTTAGTTCTCCTTGGAAAGCTGCCACCATTTATTTTTTTGGCATGTTGGCTTGTAATAAATTTTATACTGCTGGATTTCATGTACACATCAGAAACATTCTCTTAATTATGAAAGCACTTGAGAAAATTCAACCTGATTTGACCTGAGTTTCTACAATAAAAAGGAAAGAAAAATGACATTAAAAGTTTTTATTCTGTCTTCAGGAGATAAGGGAACCAAGAGAAAGAAAGGGCAAGTGAACTGAGGTATGTTCAACAATGTTTTAGTAGTTTCAGTTGCTGGTGGTGCAGTTCAGTATTGACAGTAAAACAAAGATAAGCCAGTGGCTGTCACCCCAAATATTAACCTTTCCAAAGTGACTAATAAATGCTGATGTGGAACTGAAATTTTATTTGTATCAGAAATTTCATTGTTCTATGCTGTTGGGTTCTTGAGTCTGAAGGACCCCAACTTCATTGGGGTCACAGTTAAAACTGTGGTTTTAACTTTAACCACAGTTATAACGCTCTGCAAAGGTTTTCAGATAGCAAGCTTCATTAAAGGCCGGGATGCTGAGCAAAGACACCTGAGCAAAGACAGCCTTATCTGGCTGCGAGACAGGATGGATTGGTCATAGGAACAAAGAAAGAAAAGATTGCGAGGCCTGAGTCACGTAGAAAGCGAGGCTCGTCACAAGTCAGGGGCTGTGCAAATCGCCAGCCAAGCTAGGAAGGCAGGAAGAGATAAGAAAAACAGGTAGCACAACCCCCTCCAGGTGGGTCTGGACAACCCCCTCCTTGGTATTTAGGTAAAAGGTCAAGAATGTGCCACTCAGCTTAGCCTTATTTGAACTGACCAATGAAATGAAAGCTTTTCTGCTTCTGTACCCGCGCTTTTGCTCCCCTATAAAAACCCCTCATCCCCAACCTGCAGGCGCGCAAGCTCTTCGAGAGACTTGTCGCCCAGGTACCTGCGTATCCACCAATAAACCTTCTGCTGTTTGCATCCGGCTGCGTGTTTTCGACTGGTCTCTGGGCACGGGGTCCTTCCCGAGGGAAGACGCCCACGAGGGAGCCTTTCAGAGTCCATATGCATTTTTACATAATACACGACTTAGACCAGAATTTCAAGCATGTGCCCTAAATCTTAGAAACTTGGCGCTCCAGTCTGTTTGGACTCTCACCTTCCCTGGACCTGGAGGGAGGGGGGAGGAACTTGAACTTCCCACAGGGCAGGAAACCCTGACTGCCCTAAGGGACGAAGAGGGAGGGGGAGAGGGAGTGGGGGGGAGTGGGAGGGTGGTGGGAGGAGGGGCTGAAATGGAAACTTTTATAATTTAATAATAAAAAAATAAAAAAAAAGAAACTTTCTAAGAAGAAAATGGTGTCTAAATGAATAACGTGTACAACAATTTTTAAACAACATTGGTAAAGTTCAAAATGTTTGTTAAGTGCCATCTGTTGGTAAAAAATGTTATATTGATTTTCAGTTTCGCCCCTTGTATTAGTTACTTTAATGTTACTGTGATAAAATACCATGACCAAATAGATTATAGAAGACAATGTTTATTTGAATTTACTATTCCACAGGGTAATACCAGTAATGGTAGGAAAGCTTGGCACAAAGCCAAGGCTTGAGGGCTGGCGCTAGATGTTGAGCGCTACCACCATTTGTTTTTGCCACAGAGAGCACAGACTAAAGGTATGTAAGGCTGTTTGCTTTCCAAGCCCACACCTGGTAACATCCAACTTCCATCAAGGCCACACCTCCGAAATCTCACAAAACAGTGCCACCAACTGGGAACCATGTGGTCAGATGTGTGAGATTATGGGGGACATTTCTCATTCAAATCATCACACCCTGAAATGTCAATTAAATTTGAAATTAAGAAAAAAATGAAAAACAAAGTATGAATCATAGCAAATAAAAAAACAACAATAAAGATTTAAGAATTAATTTTTCTTTCCTAATCAAATATTTTAAATTACACATAATTTAAAGCATTTATTTCATTTACATCTCCTGCAAATATCTGATGAAATAAAATGTATATGTCATTTTGAAAAACCAAAAGAAGTTTTTTAAAATGAAAAGTTAATTTCACAAAGAGTTGAAAAGGTGAAAGGGAATAGCAAACATGCAAAAATATTCTAGGAAGAAAAAATATTATCGAGCCTTAGCCTGTCATGTATTGCTTTGCAGTGGTGTATGGCTAAGTGAATTGGCATCTGCAAACCTCTCTTTCTTCACCCATATCTCTTGGGTATATTTTAGGTGCACGTTACATTCCCCTTTCACCACAATGTCATTTTTAGGGACTATTATAAGGGTATTTTTCACTTTCAATCTGCTTATTGACGTAGTTTTATTTCATTTTTGTCAGAGAATTATATTTGGGTTGCTTGCATCTTTGAGAGCTTTTGAATGTTAATATCTTTTTTTTATTCACTGGTGGTCTGTAATATAAGGCAGCAACATTCTTAAAATTATGATTTTATCATGAATCATCTGAATGCATACGAAATACAAACCACATTAGTGTTTGAAACTGAAAAGGAAAAATACCACCCTGGACAACCCCCTCCTAGGTATTCAGATGGGTCTCCAGCTAGGAAGGCAGGAAGAGATAAGGAAAACAGGAAACCCCTGGACAATCCCCCTCCTAGGTATTCAGATTGGTCTCCAGCTAGGAAGGCAGGAAGAGATAAGGAAAACAGGAAGCTCCTGGACAACCCCCTCCTTGGTATTTAGGTGAAGCTCCTGGACAACCCCCTCCTTGGTATTTAGATAAAAGGTCAAGAATTTGCTACTGCACTTGTTGCCTTATTTGAATTGACCAATGGAATGAATCCCCATAACCACGCTTTTCGCTTCTGTTCCCGCGCTTTTGCTCTCCTATAAAAACCCCTCACCCCAGCCTGACTGCGCAAGTCTTCCGAGAGACCTTGTCGCCTCAGGTACCTGTGTATTCGAATAAACCTCTTGCTGTTTGCATCCATAAGTGTGGTTTCGTTTGATTCGTGGGTACGGGGCCTCTCTCGAAAGGAAGACATCCCTCGGGGGTCTTTCAAAACTTACCTTCAATTTTGTTTACACATCAATTCTTTGTCCTCTTAACTTGTGAGAAACGTCTTAAAATCACTAAGACCTGGGAATTTCTCTCTGCCTTCTCTTTCCTTAACTTTATTTTTTTTTATTATATAATGGTTTTTGCTGCACTTGTAGGGAATAAAATGTCAATTTCTCCTTCTCCATTAGCACATAATCTATATATAGACATATGTATATTGCAGAAATTGAAGTCTTGAATAAGTTGAACAAAGCAAAGATACCCACATTCTACACAACCAGCCAATAATGAATAGCATTATTATTCAAGAACACACAAGGCTCATTTCACGGACGTAGATACATGTAACCAGTCTAAGAAAATCTGGGTTAGCTTTTTTGTGCTTTGAAAGCACATTAATATAATTATATTTGTCAATTTATATAAGCAAATGAGATGTTTGTAAAATTTATTCACATTTCATATCACATAAGCATATTTGTCCTAATCAGATATATAATGATCCACACTACTTTATCGACACAGCTCTTCTTTCAAAGTCCCTGATGGAAGGTGTGAGAGCAAATAATAGCCCCTAACTGTGAACTTTGCCATGTTTTGTTTTAGCTGCAGATAATTTACTCACTTCTGTGTTTTCCTCCTTGGACAGCCTACATTTGTTATTAAGAGTGACAAATGTTATATAGAAGCCACTATTTTAGCTCACATTTTATTGGAATGTCCTCCTTCCTTCCCTCCGTCAATTCTTTCCTTTCATCCATCTTCTTCATCCCTTCCTTTCCTTGATCCCTTCTTCCATTTTCCTCACCATACATCCCATTCTCTATTCTTCCCTGCACTTTATTTCTTCCATGCATTTTAAATTTTTTTTGACGATTTGTTTATTAAGTAAACAGGGTTCTACCTGTAAATATGCCTTCACTGTGTACCAGAAGAGGACACCAGAATTCATTATAGATGGTTACCAGCCACCATGTGGTTGTTGGGAATTGAACTAAGGACCTCTGGATGAATAGTCAGTGCTCTTCATCTCCGAGCCATCTCTCCATCACGTATTTGCTAAACCATATATTCTTACAATGTCCATAGTTCTTTTAAACTCAAGAACTCAAGTGTCTCATGCTTCAGTGGAAATCAAAACTTGACCTCAAGTATTGACTATTGCAAAAATAGATGCTAGAAAAATTTTAGGATAAATCTTTTGGTTATATTTTTAGAGGTAGACTTGATGGATGACATCCATCAATCTTCTTTCCTTCCTTCCTTCCTGCCTTCCTTCCTTCCTTCCTTCCTTCCTTCCTTCTTCCTTCCCACCTTCCTTCCTTCCTTTGTTCCTTCCTTCCTTTCTCCCTCCTTCCCTTTTTTCCTTCATCCTCCATCTTTCATTTTCTCTCCCCATTCTTTACTTTGGTCTTTGTCACTCTGTTATTCTGTTTATTTCTTTCTCCTTTTCCTTCGACTTTCTACACACATTAATATAAAATGCCTTTTCATTTTATTAATGTGTGAGAATTCTAGATGCTTTGCACATTTATCAAATCTTGGCATATTTAGTCTTTTATAGTTAGGTTTTCAGTGGCTATGTAGTGGGTTTCTCAATTCAATTTAATTAACATTTCTCAGATGACTAAGGTAAAACAGCAAAATTTCAAAATTTTGTTGGATTGGTGTATATTCATATATGTTATGTATGTGATGAACTACTGAAAACTTTGAAAATTTATTGAACTTTCTATCCTTACATATTGATTTTATAGTGCTATTTCTGGATAAAAATCTATATTTAGATCTCTGTATTGCAAATGGTTGTTTTGTGGTCTTTAACTTTTCTATTTCCATTTTGATGAACTAAAGTTTTTAATTTTAATGTGGCCTAATCATCAACATTTTCTTCATGCTAATCGGTTTTATATATTATTGAATTTATATTTCATTTTAATGAATGTTTCCTACCTCAGGCAATTATTGAAGGCATTATTTTGTTTTTTTATTGAAAGTGTAATTATTTGTTCCTTCTATAGTGTGAATTGCTATCAACATCTTGGTTTGTACAGGAAAATCTACTGGCTACAAAATTACTTTTTGAAAATTCTTCCTTACTCTACTAGTTCAAACTAAATTTAATACTTTTGTCCATTGGGAATTTTGTACATGTGTGCGTTTGTGTGTGTGTGCATGTCTGCATGTGTGCACATGCACACAGAACTTTATTCATTTTCACTCCTTCCCTATTCTCTCTCATCTCTGTCTTCTGACACTGAAGCTCCTTTTCTTTCAATCAAATCCTCCTCTTATTTTAATGTAATCTCTTGTGCATGACATGTTGAGTTTAGTTAGTTGCTAGTATGAACATGGTTGGGACACTGTGAAGCCGCAGGGCGATTGGTAATGAAAAGTCCCCAGACTATCTTAATACAAAATATACAGCTTTAATAAACAGAAGTAAGACTTACACCAGCTTACACCAGGAGCTCACTTGCAGGTTTATAGGCAAGCTTTAGCCTAAGGGCGACACACCCCACAAACAGAAAGTGATTGGCTGAACTCCCCTATCAACACTGTTTAGTGGCACATGGGCAACATGTTAGTAGCTACAGCATTCAAGAAACTGACGTAGCCTCTGCCAAAAAAAAGAATGATTTTTGAGGTCCAACCAGCTGAAAATGTGCCAAACGCATGTCACAAGTTCTGATTTATTTCTGTGGGGTGAGCGGTAGAAGAAAAAAATGTCTGTATTCTGCATTCTCATAAGAGATGAAGAAAGCCCTCTTTGGTATAAACTTGTGCCCTCATCACTAAAGAACATCCTTGGAGGAGACATTCTTCCTACGGAATATCTGGCACAGATGTAAGTATGGATTCTGTATGGAAACGAGCAAGCAATGCTGCGAAAGCAGAGTCTCTGAAGCCCAGTCTAAGTTGTGTCTAACACAGGCTGAGCAAGGGAAACAACACAAGTCTTGTCTTGCGGTGAGCCTCAGAGACATCTATAGCAAGTAAGAGAAGCCCATCATTAAGAAAGAAAAGAAGAAAATTTCAGATTTAATACATCTAAGCAGAGGTGCATGTATGCATGTACATTTTACTTAAATGCAAAGTATGTGGAACAGAAATAACAACAGATGCATTCCATCAATAAAGCTCCCTCTCTGAGGGTGGAGGAGGAATTTAAAATAATCTGAATAATATAATATAATAAAATAATGTATATTGTGGAATCAGAAGACAATGTCAAGAAGCCAGTGAACATAACAGAAACATGTGCATTATAAGAATTAGCCGTGTGAAATGGTTAATAATTAAATAAAGAAGCCAAAATATCACTACAGATAAATCATTTCCCTAATGTTTTTTTAGTAGACATAACAAAACAAGAAAAAAAAGTCCCTTACTGTGAAGAAGTAACCATGGGGATTAGTCCAAACATTTAATTAGAGTTTCATTTATTCACATTATGTAAACGTGGATGTGCACACATGAGCATACTACTGTGTACACGTGGAGATCAAAGAGCAACTTGAAAAGATCCTCTCTCTTTTTCTACCTTGTGGGCTCCTATGATTAAACTCAGCTTGTCAGGCTTGATGCTGGTGCTTTTACCAGGTCTTCGGTAAAAGATTTTAAAGAGCTTAATCAAGATGCCAGTCAGAGCCTAAGGATGTTTTGCTCGTCCATTTGTTTTCTGATATGTTGAACTTTATTACTCTTTCTCTAAAACCCTGCCACTCTTCCCTTCCTGACTCCCAGGTCTGCCTAACTCAGGAAGCAAGGATTTTTCCTTACTCCTCCTGCAAGCAACTATGAAGATTTACAGCTTGCCTGCTCTGGGACTCTGGGATGTACTTCTTTTAAATTCTAATAAAATTGTTCTTGAGCTTTCAGAAAACACGCACACGCACACACACGCACACACAATCTAGGAGTTTAATATAAAGTTAAATGCACACCTTGTTTAGAAGTTTTAGGTTTTCTAAATAAGTGGAGAGTAAATGAATAGAAAAATAAATAGATTATTGTTTTAAATTTTCCATGGAATATACACAGCACACACAAACATGTCCCCATGCCAACACTCTTTCAACACAAACATATACAAATACACACATACTCATGTTCACACTACTCACCCAAGATACACAACACACACACACACACACACACACACACACACACACACACCTTACAGATATAGCAAGTCCAGATTATCCCAAAGAGAATTACAGCATCACAACATAAAAATTAAAGAGGAATTTCTGAAGGCAATCCAAAAGAAAATAACAAAAAGCACATTACGTTACATTGCAAACAAAAGATCAGGTGCACATTATATCAAGTTTCTCAGTATGAACCATGGAAGTCAAAGTACAATTGATTTTCCTCTTTAAAATTCTCTCCTCTATCACAATGACGCACAGTTTGAACATTGTGCTCTAGTTTAACTGGAAGCCGTGAATTTCTTGGTTTTTGTCATTTTTATTTCTGTGTTGCTCAAATTGTTTGTCTTGTGTATTTACACCGTGTTTACTTCATTTTCACCCCACTCGCTTTTCTCCCCAATGACATTTATTGTTTATTCTTTGCCTTTCCCCATTCTAAAGTGTCTGGTTTTCACTTGTTCTATTTCTCTGCCTACACTTCTTCCACTGAATTCATTGTAACATAAGTTTTCTGTATTTTATTTGGAATAAATATGATACACATTAAGGCTATCAGAAGAGTATTTTTCATCTACTTTGGTGTCAGATTTGGTAAAGGTTTTCCCACACGAAAGCATACATTCAATTCCCCTATTCTTCTTCAGATATTGAGGCTCTTAGGTTTCTGTATTGGACATTATTAAGTTGTGGAAATTGAAGATTGTGACACTTTTTTTTAAAATACTGCAACCTCTCTATTTGCTAGGCATTTCATTTTCTTTTTTTTTTCCGTTAGACTTGTTTATTCAAGTATCCGAAGACACTCTTTCCACTTCCTCCCCTCCTCCCAATACCCTCCCGCTCACCCCACTCCCCCACTCCCTCTCCTCCTCCCTCACCATTCCCCAGAGCAGTCAGGGTTTCCTGCCCTGTGGGAAATCCAGGTTCCTTCCCCCTCCCTCCAGGTCCAGGAAGGTGAACATCCAAACAGGCCAGGGTCCCAAAAAGCCAGTCCATGCAGACGAAACAAGACCCAGTGTCATTGTCAATGGCTTCTCAGTCTTCATTTGTACCTCGGGGGCTCAGTCAGCCCCCATGTCAGCCACATTCAGAGAGTCCGGTTTGATCTCATGCTTGTTCAGTCCCAGTCCAGCTGGCCTTGGTGAGCTCTCATTCGATCAGTCCCCTTGTATCAGTGGGTGAACGCACCCTTTGCGGTCCTGACTTCCTGTGCTCCAATGTGGGTCTCCGTCTCTATCTCCATCCATCGTCGGATGAAGGCCCCCTTTGATTTTGCTTTCCTTGCTCACGATCTCCCTCCCTCTGCTTCTCATTTGGGCCAGTGTCTGGAGAACGGAATACCAAAGAATAGTGTAGCCTAGGGCTTATCATAAAAATGCTATCAAACTTCAACAGTGTCACTTAGAAGACAAACAAGAGCTATGAGGGCTGCACTGGCCTTGTATAATTCCCATTAGACTAAGCTTAAACTTTAAACTTTCTCTGTGTCCCCCCTTAATCTATGCCTACAATCTATCTCAGATCTTTAGTTTACTCCTAAGCAAATTCTTGAATGATTCTGGGTTTTTTTTTTGTATTTTTATATTTCTCATCAAGTAGAAGGGAATGTTGATTTCAAAGAGATTTGAAATGGTTATATACTGAGAGTTTATGATTAGCTTAATAATTAATAATGTCAGCATATTTGTATATTTGTATATGAATTAGTGCTCAATAGTGTGATCAGAATGTCTTGGTTTCATTTTAGAGAATTGATTTTATTATGAATAAAGTGAGGCATAGAAGTCTAAGGAAATTGAAAGAAATATGTCTAGAGCAAACCAATCAGTATCAGAGCAAGCTATTTAGTGTCAGGGTTAAATAAATTTAGTGAACAATAATTTTTCTTGATTGATCTTGTTTCTATTTTGCTTAATTCCAAAGATCCAGTGCCTAAAGTGTTGCCACCCGAAATGTAAATGCTGAATGATTTCGTGTTATAGTAGGAGAGGGAGATTCATAGAAGAGAAAGACAAGACTTACTGGCTTCTAAGACAGGAAGAGATTCATTAATGCTGAGTATATTTTGATTTGAATAGATCCTCAGGTTAGTGTACCTGTGAATTACTTTGTGCTATCTATAGGATTCCACTCTTCTTTGGTATTCTTGAAATAAAAGCAGTGGGATTTAATTGTTCTATTAAAGTTCTTTACCCTCCATGAACTAGAATTTCATAACTCAACAGCAAATAAAAGAACTTTCTGTGAAGATAGCAATCACCAAATTTTAGCTGAATTTCCCTAACCTATGAATGCTTTTAATTTTAAAAGTAGGTCAAGATTGCCTCAAGATTAGATTTCAATAAAGTGTTGTAAACACCACATTCTTCTGAATTTTGATGTAGTTAGCAAAACTTTACGTGTCTGAAAATGAATAATAACTTTAAGCAAAGCTACCTGATTATTTGCAAAAACATAAGAAAGATATGACTTGGCCTAAATTCATTTAAGTAGCATTGAACAAATTTTATTTTATCTGTATCTACTTCTATATCTCTGGTGATGATTACATACTTTTCTTTATGGTTTAAAGGAAGAGGTATGTGGTTAATCTTAATTGTCCACATGACTGAACTTATAATCATCATGAAAATACATCTTTGGGTGTGCCTAACAGTGTTTTCAGAAGGGTTTAACTGAAGAGGAAAGGCTTTCAGAATGTGGATTCTTTGGACTGGGGTTGGAGACTGAATGAAAGGAGAAAGCCAGTTGAGTACCGGCATTCAATGCTTTCAGCTTCCTAACATTGGATGTGACTTAATCAGCTGCCTCCTGTTCTTGCTGCCATTCCTGCTCTGTCGTGAGTTGAGTATCATGGAGATGTATGCCATAATAACCCTTTCATAGGTTTTCTTTATGTATTGTTCCAACATATACTTTTGAAATGTATCTGAGGAAGAATAATGAGTTATACTAATAACATGGTTTTACCTGATTGTCAGAATAATAATAATTTCCCAAGTGACCTAAGATTAAGTCCAGGTTATTCAAAACATTATAGACATTTCCTGATATTGGGTTGTACTAGGTAGTAGTGATCTCTACTTGTGAAGTCAAGCTGCCTGCATACACAGATTCTCAACATTGACTCTGACCTCATCAATATGAACAGTAACTATACCATAATTAATATTTAACTTGCTGTTTAGTATAATTGCTTATATTTATACATCATATTTATACATTCAATATCTTTTCCATTAGTCATTCTTTCAATCCTTTCCACATCCTGTCAAGAGTTATCCTTAATAAAACTACTCAGTGTATGTATCCTATAATCTGATTTTTGCATAATGATATGGACTGTGGAAGATATACATTGGGAAAGACAGAATTGATTCTATAGTGTGGCACAGTGAATAACACAGTATATCCTTTAGTTCAAAAACGTTACTTGCTGGTGTTCATTGCAATGAGTCAATGGTATGGTTTAAGACTTCTGGCTTCTGCCACACTATGAATACTGACTGTCACAGAGACTCCACTTGAGCATGCTATTATTGCCTTGCATTGTGGAGATCTTGTAGCTTTGAATCTGCAGGCCTGGCCCCTTCAAACTCTCCTGCAGTTCATAGATGAGGTGGATGACGGGTATTGAGAGACAGTAAGATAGCTAGACATCTCAAGGTAAGAAATCGATTTAAAATAAGGAACGTGTTGTTAACCTCTGACAAAGTTTGTCGGATATGAAGCCTTTTCACTTTTCTCATTGTTGAAAAGAAAGAAGGACAAGTTTTGTAGATATGTGCATAGATGACAATGTTGAAAAATATTTACCTATGATTCAAAAAGAAGCAGTAGGTCTTTTGGATATGTATCATTCCACCTTCCATCTTCAAAGAAATATGCAATAGATATGTGGCCTGAGAAAATAAAACTCATTTGCTGATTATCTGAAAAGTGATAGAAAGATAAATAAAACAAACTGTTACCACAAGGGAAAATGTGATAAATATTGACTTAAATTATCTTGATAATAAACAATTATTGATAACTTATCAAGATAAATTAGTGGTATAAGCAACACAAAATAAAGAAAAATTTAAGTATGTCACAATAAATGATATATAGGAGTAAAAAATACAATGTGTTGAATAAGATCGTTGAGGAAAATTAAGTGTAATAGGTAAGAGATCATGAGACACTATCAAGAGATAAGATAGAATCTATGTAAACTAGCAAATAAAGATTTACTCCCTCACACTGAAAGAGTAAGAACCATCATATGTACATACAAAGGATAGTATGAGTAGAGAAGATAGAAATGAAGAGGTTATCCAGAGTGAGACAGAATTGAAAGAGGAATTTATATAACCTCGAAAGAATATGACAAAATTGTGTAAATAAGCCTGAACAGTACCATGAAAGCAATTTACGTGTTCTTTCAAAGAAAATACTTCATTATCTGAAGATCTGACTTTTTTTCTTTTATGTTAAAAATGTCCTCTACCTGTGATGTTTTCATGACCAACATGACTAATCTTTCCTCCACCACTGTCTGAACTCATTTACATAAGGAGACTGAATTAAAATGGATACACAAAATAATTTTCCTTCTTCTTTTAAAGTTTCCTACATTTGTATTTGTTTACCTGAGTATTTTCCTTTCAGCTTTTATCAGGGCAGTCCCTCTAATATATTATACTAAGAGGAACAATTAAAAGACCATTGAGAGTGCACTGGTGGCCTCTGTTGTAAAGGGTGAAACTCTCTGGGGTAGCATGCAGTATCATCTCACAGGTAAATAGCAGAGGAGCATGAGCACAAATTTCATTTTAAAAATTCTTTTGGTGATTCTTTCTGGATCTCATATCAAGTATCCTGATTTCATTCGTTTCCCCAACTCCTCCTCACTTCTGCCCTCTGCTCTTATAACATCCCTACCAAAACAAAATTTAAAATAAAAACCAAAAAAGAAAATAAAATCAAAGCCAAACAAACAAATAAACAACAACAAGTGAATAAAAAAATCTCAGTATGGAAGCTATAGTGTGGCCCAGGGAGTCAGACAGTATACCCTTCAATCCATTCATCTTTACTTGTAAGTGTTCATTGCAATGAGTCGTTGGTCTGATTTGAGATCTCTGGTGTCTACTATACTATAGATACTGGGCCCTCTCTAGGACTACTTCAGGATATTTTACTATCGCTTTGTGTTGTGAAGATCCTGTAGGTCTGACCTCATCACATGCTCCAGCAGTTCATAGAAAAGATGGACTACCTCATAGTTCTGGTTCTGAACCAGGGTAGTAGCTGATTTGCTAGCCTGCCTGGATTCCTTCTTCATCAGCACCTGGGAAAGATCTCCAGCACCTGAGTTAGTTCACTCAGTGTATCAGTCAGTAAGGAGCTGGGCCAGTTCTCCTGCTCTGACACCCTTGTGACCAGCTCACCTGCCCTCACACCACCAGGACCAGCAGTGCAAGGCTTACTCTCTGGATTGAAGCCCTTAGGGCTAGCTCTTCCGTTCTCATGCTCCTGAGGCCTGCTCTACCACAGGTGGCAAGTGGGGAAAGCATATTTGCTTTACCCTTGCTACCCCATGACAAATGGGAGGGAGTGGTCAGCCTTTCTGCCCTCGTGTCCCAGGACCTCCTCAACTGTGCTCCCACTAACAGGGTCTGCTCTATTCTGCTGCCCAGGAGAGGTACAGAATCTGCTCTTTTGAGTGCTGTTGCCCGTTGGGGCAAAGGGCACAAACTTCTTATAATTATACTTTTTAATTATATTATAATTATAATATGTTAATATAATTTAATTATATAATATATAATATTAACATATTATCTAAACCTAAATAAAATCTAAAAATGTGCAGTCATTAAAAATAGCAAATCAAACATACACTGATAGAAATAGCTTAATGGTCTTTCATGTTTGCATTAAGGATAGTTAGTAGACTATTGCCTTAAAGTTTTATATTTAGTTTTCAGTCATTTCTCTCTTTTGTCTTTGTATCTCATTTTTAACTACAAATACCTAGGAAGTCAATTAAAAGAGTAAAGCCTGAAAA
This sequence comes from Myodes glareolus, assembly GCF_982192425.1. Lineage (NCBI taxonomy): Eukaryota > Metazoa > Chordata > Mammalia > Rodentia > Cricetidae > Myodes > Myodes glareolus. The sequence goes on from NC_142040.1 coordinate 55,937,946, forward strand.
CAAAATTCAAATATTCATCTTAAAACTTTCTTTAAAATGCAATGTAATATAGATAACATAAGTTCACTCGTGAGGTGCTAAGTTACAGACAACTTTGCATTGAACTTCATGCTCGGTGACCTTCACAATAAATAGGCTTAGCGGGAACAGCTCGTTCCCAATAAGTGTGGCTATCAATGCAGGGAACAGACTGCTAAACTATTCCAACTCTTTTATTAATACAATCTAGCTAACTACATTGTCATTTTAAATTTCAACATTTTGTTCATTTTAGCAATAAAAATAGATTAATACCATGTTAATGACTACACAAATGTGAAATGAACTGGGCCATGATATTGTACCAACAGCTGCATCTCTTTAAAGTCTGCACTGGTTAATTTTATATGCCAGCTTGTCTAGGCCACAGCACCCAGATATTTGGATCTCATCTAGATGTTGTTGCAAACACATTTGTAGAGGTATTTTGTATTCATGTTGATAGGATTTGAGTAGAACACAATAATCTCCACAGTGTAGCTGAGAAATGGGTGCTGTTCAATAAGTTGAAGGCTTTGAGGAAAACCAGCCTGGCATTTTCCGAAGCAAAGGAAATTCCGTGTCCTTTCCCACTGTGTGTGTCAGTTACAAAATCAACTTCATTTTGCACCTCAAGTTTGATGGTCTATTCTGAAAGCTGGTTTATTCATTTCTATCATCATGGAGATGCTTGCAATTCCTTTTTTAAAAAATCTCTGTCTCTCATTCTCTCTACTACACAGACAGATTTGCAAACGTCAGATATCCTGTTAGTTCTCTCTGTCTATAGAGGGCTACTGAAATATACTGCTCAAATACTCAGATCAGAGCCTGAAAATGGAGAGGAAGATAGAGGAGGAGATGAGGGGAGAGGACCAGAGGAGGGGGAGAAGGAGAGTGGAAGAAGCAGAGGGCAGGGGAGAGGAGAGCGTGAAAGGTCAGCCACAGCCTTGTATTATATGGTGTATCTTTTTAAAAAATAGTTATTCTCTATTTTTCAGTTGGATAAAGGTTTTGTCTCAATGGTCATTTATTCTGTCATTTGTATTATATTTAATAAGATGGTGATTGGCCAGTAGCAAGGCAGGAAGTATAGGCAGGACTATCAGGCAGGAAGTAGAGGTGGGGCAATGAGAACAGGAGAATTCTGGGAAGAGTGAATCTCAGTCTACAGTTGTAACCCAATCTCAGAGGAAGCAAGATGTGACTGACCCACCATAAAAGGTATAGAGCCATGTGGCTAACTCAGACAAGAATTATGGATTAATATAAGTTATAAGAATTAGTTAATAAGACACCTGAGCTAATGGGCCAATCAGTTTATAACTAATGTAGACCTCTGTGTGATTCTTTGGGACTTAACGGTTGCAGGACCTGTGGGACAGAAATCTCTGTCAACAATCAATGATTGAAAATAAATACTCTACTCACACAAAAAAGATAGTGTTAATCAAGCCAATTTGATTTATTCATCTGTTGGCAGCAAAATATTTCCCTTTTTAGAATGTTGTCTTCTCAAAATGTGACAATGTGCTTTCAGTGACTGTGGGATCAATGCATGATAGTCAGTTTTAATCTCTAATATCATGAAAAATTATAATGTGAAAAATATAGTGTTTTGAACAAGTTAGGGTTTTCTATAAGCAGACATTAATCTCATAGAAAGGGAAGTAATGGATTAAACAAAACCCAGGTCTCTTATTTGAAAACACTTTTTATGAGAAATGCACTCATTTCATTAACACAATTTTTATTCTCAGAAACCCTGATTTTTACTGAACTTATTTTTTAATAAAAAATACATGACTTTCAACTCCTTTTAAGGAATGGTAGCCTGTTTATGGAGAAAGAGCTTGAGGAAGGCTCCAGGGGAAATGTCAGTACCTATTCAGGAAGAATGCAAATGCCATTTCACATTTAAAGAGACATGATTGTGGCTCTGTGAAATTCACAAAGCCTTCAAGGGTATGGGAAAACTTTACTTGATTAAGTGGCACCAAACATAGATGTATATCAAATTATAACTACAGTGCTTACCAGAGAATTGCTCTTGGACGTGCAGGGAAGGCAAAGCCCTGGATAGCGCAGCATGATTTGTGCTTTCCTTTGAGCGGGGAGGCAGCACAAGGACTGTAAGTTAAACTCCGCCAATGCTTCAGTTGTGGTTGTCTCCAGGAATGAGCACTGCTTCCTAATAATAGCCAACAAGTCGTTTTTCATTTGTAAATGCTTTTCCTTTTGATAGAAGAACTATTCATATCCTTAATAGGCCCGTACATCCTTTGTCAACTCCGGTCTCCTTGGTGTTTAGTTTCTCCAAACTATATTTGTGGTCAGAAATAGAACATAGTATTGTGTTCATAAACGAGGCTCTCTCACATTAGGGACAGTTGGTGCTTATATGTTAGTAAGTGAATTGATGAATGCATAGAATAATTTTATTATTCAATCTTATTTATTTATTTAACATCTATTTTACTTCTTAATTGTGTGTCTCTTCGTCAGTTTGTGTATATGAGTATCTCAGAATGCCAGAAGAGGGGATGAGATTCCCTGGAGCTGGGGCTGTAGTCATTAGTCACCCAACTTGGGTATTTGGGATGAAACTAGGGTACTCTGCAAAAGTAACGTATATTCTTACCAGCTAAGCAATTTTCCCAGCCCCTAGAGAGTATTTTTATTAAATAAAGTGTTTCATATTTATGAACTCATGAATTAGTTTTATTTTACATTTGTGCTTTGTTGCCAATAAATTCATTGTATACATCTGTCATTCTACTGCCATGGTCTGTAGAATAGGCCCACTTTCCCAGGCAGTGTTCTCTAGAGGAACATAGCCAATAGAAGGTATAAAATTAGAAAACGGGAAGTACTTGATTGACTTATTTAGTAGGGGCTGGGAAACTGAACACTGGAAAGGTAGCTAATCTGGTTGTAGCTGCTAGGCCAGCCTCCTGGATGCCTTAGTTCTCTCAGTCTGGCACTGAAATCCTGGAAGCTCCCTGGGGCATTTTCGGTATTGAGTCCATGCTGGAAGTCTAAAGAAACTGGAACCTGATGTCAAGAGAGCATAAAAACAGTAGCAATAAACACATTGTTCAGAAAGAATTGAAGCCAGGCTGTCACACACTGCTATTTCTGTAGATGTCTTTATATTTGGCTTTCAGGGTGGAGGTGTTCCTCACTTTGGAGGTGGCTGTTTTCCTCTCTGTTAATCCTGAGAAGAGCTACCGAGGTTCCTTCCAAATGATTCTAAATCCTATCAAACTGAGAGCCAGAAACACCCATCACAACCTTCCGAGAGGGTGTGCCTGTTGCACGTGTTCTTGGGAATTTTCCTTTATTGGAGTATGGTAATGTGATGTAAGAAGAAGCACTTTGGGTAAGAATAATAAAGAGTGACTACTTTGGCAGACTTGAGTAGTAAACTTTTTACCTTTTGTGGAACCTACTCAGTATAGAAAGATCACATAATGAGGAATAGATGAATGACTCATTATCATAATACGAAAATAAAAACAGACCTTTGGTGTTATCTAAAAAAAAAAGCAATTCACCTTCTTAAACTTAAAAATGTTTTTTTAAGGTTTTTATTGAGAGCATCCTCTATTTTACATAATGTGTTATATCCCTTTGCCTTTATTCCAGTTGGGATTTAGTTCTGTCATCAAAATCTGAGATAAGAGTGCAGGGTTACTTGACGCTTTATATGGAGAGGGATCCAGACTTTTGGGTAGCCAAGGATTCTGAGTGGTCCAGGGAAGGCAATCTAGCTCTATTTCATTGTTCACATTTCAAACAGAAAAAAATGAGAAATTGTTTCCCCAAAGGAGCCATGAACATGTATTAATCATCTCAAAAAAGAATGCTGCCAGCTCCCAAACAAATATCCCACATGCATACCATTGGGAAAAACACTCACATATACTTTCTGAGAAAGCTGAAATATGCGGTATTTTTTACGGCTGTCCAATTGTCTAGCTGAAATCTACATAACTTCAGAGGAAGAATAAGAACATGTATTTTGGCTGGGATAACTTGTTTTTGTACTTACATTTCTCTTTTTGACTGAAATAGATTGGTGGGTAGTGCTGCAAAAGTTGCTTGCTTCCCCTTCATGAACTTTTTCAAAGTAAAGATTTTTAAAACATGTTTCCTTCAGTGTGTTTTTTTTTTTGGCAGTGTACACTGATGTTAAAAATAGCTCAAACATGGAAGCAGGAAAGCTCATAGGGCTTCAACATTAGACTAGGAACTAGTCACAACAGGGGAATGCTGAGGAAAGGTCTTCCCCAAGGAGGTTTCCCCACCAACTGGTCCTCTAATATGAAGTGATCAGCAGTGAAGTCATGTGTCTCTGTGTGTGTGTGTGTATGTGTGTGTGTGTGTGAAAGAGAGAGAGAGAGAGAGAGAGAGAGAGAGAGAGAGAGAGAGAGTAAAAATGAGGAGAAAGAAGCAATAAGTTTGAAAGAGAGCAATGGAAGATGCCTGGGAAGCATTGGATGGAGGAAAGGGATAGGAGGGAAGTGATGTGATTATAAAGAGATTTAAAATTAAAAACATAAATATTAAAAGGCAATTTTCACTAAGAAAAACATTCTTTCTGAATTTAATGTAATTCTCTTATTAATTTTGAAATACATATACTTTAAGTAGGAGAACAAGAGGGAACAGGATGCTCAAGAAGGGAGGAAGGATAAAGAGGGGGAGAAAGGAAAGAGTTATCTTGATTGAGAGAGCCCTTAAGAGACTAGCAAGAAACATGTTACTAGAAAAATTTCTAGGAATCTACACGGATGACCCCAGCTAAGACTCTAAGCAGCAGTGGAGAGGACGCCCCTGTAATGAGATTGATGATTACCTTAATTGCCATCATAGAACCTGCATTCAGCCACTAATGGAAATAGGTACAGACATTCACAGTTCAAGAGAGGGAGGAGCAATAATATGAGCAAAGGAATCAAGGCCATGATGGTGATACCCACAGAAACAGCTTACCTGAGCTAGTGAATGTTCACTGGCTCTGGACTGATAGCAGGGGAACCTGCATAGAAACAAATAGGCCCTCTGAATATGGGGGACAGTTGTGAGGCTTGGGCAGTGTGTGGGGCCCATTAGCATTTGGATCAGGATTTATCTCTTTGGATGGATACCTTGTTCAGCCTAGATATAGTGGGGAAGGTCTTGGGCCTTCTTCAAAGTGATGTGCCAGAATTTTTTGACTCCCCATGGGAAGCCTTACCCTTTCTGAGGCGTAGATAGTGGGTGGGATGGGAGGAAGAGTAGACTAGGAGGAGTGAAGGGAGTAGGAACAGGAATGGCTATGTAAAATGAGAAAAGATTGTATTAAAGAGAAAAACACAAAAAAATAATAAATAAATAAAAGGAAGGAAGAAATGAAATTTAAAAACCTACTTGAAAAAAGTATAAAATGGAAGATTCCAAAATTTCCATAGTGATAAATAGATGAGACATTATTTCGTTTATAGCAATTGCTTTTAATTATTAAATTTGATCTTTTATAATGTCATACGCACACATATAAATCTAATTATTTGTGATTCATACTCTCTTTTCTCCCTTTTCGTTCAATCAGTTCTGTCTTCTCTATACTTTCCTTTTCCATTTCTGTCTTGGTGTTTTGTTCTGTTACACACTGAGTTTGAACTGGGCTGTTATGTGACTTGTGCTTACAACTGTCTAATTGATCCTGGTGGGCTCACGGTTGGGTATATACTCAAAGACAATAATTCTTCCCAGTCCTAGGGAGTAATAGCATCTGGTGAGCCCCTTTCCTATCATTAGCTGACTATCCACAGGTCTGGTCTTGTCAAGCCTAGTGCAAGGACACAGAGCAGCTCAAAGCTTCCAATTCCATGGGCTATATTTTCCCTTGATTTTATAGATCTTCTCCCAATTCTCTGTTTTTAGATTTTTTTCTACTCCTTTTTTGACAATATTCTCTAAGCCTTAGATGAGGGTTATAATTTTATTTTTAAAATTTATTCATAATCCTTAAATGATGTGATAATTGATTACTACTTAAACATTATTTTCAAAACACATTTGTAACTGATCAAATAATATGGAGGATGACATTCTACTCAGTAGTTCATAGGGAAAAAAAGCCAAAATATACATTAAAATAACATTGTTACTATTTAACTCTAAGTACAGGGAAAATATCCAGAGTAAACAGACAAGAAAATAAACAGTACATTAGTGAATGATGCATTTGCAAATGTAGAAAATTATTAAGCTAATTAAACATGAAGAATGACTAAGTCTGATGAGCTAAAAGGTGAACATAAAAGGAACCTGCTTTAAAATTCCTTGAGGACACAATGCAAATGATAATATAGACTGATTTAAAAGGGAAAAACCCAAAATATTATCAAAATGAAAATTAAGCCAGTCATTTTGGGTAGGAATGCAATGAGTGAAAGTGGAGGTGTTGTATTGAAGCTGGAAAATATGGTCATATGAGAAAAGAAAGAAGTAAACATCTTCATAATTAATTAATATAAAGCCAAGTACTGAGCACCATTTGTCAATTACAGAAGCGGATGCTCATTTTATTTTCATGGCCCAGTAAACCTTTTACCATTAAGAGATGATTTTTTTCCAAAGTGAAGAGCAATGTGCAGGAAAGTTTATCCAGGGTAAGAAGGAGTTTGATAAAATGAAGACCAAGAAATAGAAACTGTTTCACTACGGACGAGGGAGTGATTGAATAAATCTTCACATGGATGAAGGGCTCTTATTTGAAAGATGATAATGTTTTCCTTACACTGAAAACAGAACAGGGAAACCTGCTTACTCCTAAGCATGACAGGTTTGAGTTAATAGGCAGTATGGCGCTTTCTGACAGTGAGGGAGTCACTCGGCGGTTTTGAAGGTCCTTCAGACAAGAACAGACTCTTGCTTGCTATGATTCATTATGCATTGCCTGACTGCTGACTGAAAGCCTGCATGAAATCATCCATTTTCATACTTACCATTTCCTTATGGAAAGCTGTCAGCTTGAAAATGGTGGAGGGAGTTGTGGGTGGGGTTGGAGGGCGAAAAGGAAGGAGGAAAGTGATATGATTCTATTTCACCTAAAAACATTTTTTAAAAAATGGTATATGACAGAATCTCATTAAAAATCACTGCCCAATAACTAAAATTACCTTTCTATACAAAATATTTGATGAAATTATTTGGATTGACAATTCTACCTGTTATTTCAATACTAAGAATATTAATTTTAAACGTGCATCATGAAGAGCTAAACATAAACACAGAAATGTAAAGAAAGCACTCTCTAGTTTCTATTGTAATAAGAAAGTAAGTTAGTAATCCTTAGTAAGCTAGCCAAAACGTATGAGTAAGTTTTGTATTTATCATAGTAGTTAATATTTAGAGCTAATTAAAATATTAAAGCTCATGATATTTGAAAAGGGAATTTTTCTAAAACAATAGAAAAAGACTCATGAAGGCCAGGGGAGGTGGTTGAGCCACTAAAATCACAGCCATCAACAAAAATGTCCTATAGATTATAGATAGTAAAGTAGCATAAAGTTGGAAATATAAGTATCTTTCTCAAGCTACTTGCCTAAGGTCTTCTAAACGGAAGCTATCAGGCAGGAATGAGGTTCTGTGTGTACACATGGATGCACATGTGCTCACACACACCTGAATGCCAGAGGCCAATATGGAGTGTCTTCCTTAGTGGCCCTTCATCTTAATTTTGAGCCAAGGAATCCCACTGCACTTGGACATTTGGCTATGTTGGCACGCTCACAAACTCTGGGGATCACAGTGTCTCTGATTTCTCAGCCGGGAGTTTACAAGAACACACCTCTTCTCCTGACTTTAATGTGGACCCTAGTGATCCATCACAGGTCCTCAGGTTTGAATGACAAGTACTTTACCAGATGCCTCAACCCCCAAGTCCACAGCAAGGGCCTGCACACAGCAGGCTGCTCCTGTGTAGGCTGCTGACTTTGATTAAGATTTCCCCAAGCAGCGCATCCCTGAGCAGCTCCCTCTAGTCATACATTTCAATAGTAAAAATGACAGGATGAAGATTACCATTATTTGTCTAACTTAAAGTGTAAAATAGATCCTTTTCACAAAAAAACTTTACTCCGTAGAAAGCAAATGTATCTTTTTGTCTAAGGTTACTGAGGGCAGAACATGCTATTCGTGTGTCAAGAACAAGAAAAGAATGATTTTGGAGGCTGAAAGTTTAATTTAAGCACCCAATGAATGACAAGGACTTTATTTTAAAAAGTTGTTAATGAAATTAAGCCTCTAAATTGAGTTTCAAAAAATATCTTTACATATGATAATTTCATGACATATATTTTTCAGTCTGTTTGAAACGATCATTTTGTTTACCATCCTCAGGATACGATTCTTCCCCCTCTTGGATAGGAAAATTCTCATAAGCCTCCCTTTCTGATTTAGAGAGCTTTCATGAGATTTAGGCTTTGGGCATGATTGAAGATGTTTCAGAGACTGGATTTTTGTAGTCCTTGGTAATTACTTCTGGAAAGTAATGACTATTTCCACCCGGTTTTGAAAAGGTATAAATCTTGATGCTTTTGGTTATTTTGTTTGCTGAAACACTAGAGCGAGAGAAACAAGGAATATAGTTTCAGGCTGCTTAGTGTACCAAATTCAGCTGTGCATTAACTTTGGCTCTTGTTTGTGAACATACTATGTGTAACAAAATTGGCTAAACCTTCAAAGTATTGTTGAGCACTTCAGGGTTTTAAAGACCATTTGATCTGTAAGGCAATCAGAAAGAAGATCCATTAAAAGTCACTGGAATGAGAGTCTGGGAGATAGCTTGCTCAGGCATGAGGACACAACTTTGATCCTCAAAGTCCATGCAAGAAATCCAGGCAAGGTGGCTGTTCTAGATGGCTTTTCTATTACTGCGGTAAAAGACCAAAAGCAACTTGTAGAAGAAAGGGCGTCTTCAGCTAGTAGTTATAGTCTGACAAGGAGAGAAACCAAGGCAGGAGGCTAGCACAGGTGTCTGGAGGCAGGAACTGAAGCAGAGATCATGGGAGAGCATTCTTTGCTGTCTGTCCTCATCTGGTTTGCCCTATTACCTGATGTTACACAGCTTGGGCACACCTTCCCAGGGATGACATAGCCTTTCTATATGAAGAACAATTAAGAAAATGTTTCACAGATAAGATTACTGATGAAATTGATGGAGCAAGTTGAAATTTCTTTCTCCCAGGTGTGTCTAGATTTGTGTTAAAATGACAACAATCATGGCTTTAAACTATTATCAATTTTGACACAAACACATATCTTTAAGCCATATCCCTTCATTTCGTGTCCTCAATATCTCATGTTATTATTATAATATAAAGAGTCTAACTGCTAAAGTCTAATAGTATTTAAATATTTTAACACTTTAAAAGTCCAAGGTCTCTTTAAAAATCTATGTATGTGGGAAGACACACACAGGACAGTAACAGCAAATAAAGGAATCAGCAAATAAAGGAAAAAATACTACTAGTTTGAAGGAGAATAAGCAGAAGATAAACATGGGAAGGTATACATGGGAGAAAAGAGGAAGTGATTCAATTAAATTATAATATCAAAACAAATAGTTAAAAATAATTCTAGGTTATCTAACTGTGGGCCACTTTAAAATCCAAACAGGCTTTGTATTTTTTTTATTTCAGAGGGGAAGAGCCAGGGCATAAATAAAATGAAAGAACTCAAAACCCAAATCAAACAGTGTAAAAAGCTCCATGTTTATGATGTGGAAGTCACTCATTATCTTTTGGGTTCTCAAAGGCGTGGATAACTCTGCATCTTCAGCTCTGCCACCCACAGGGTGCACATAGCTTATCTGGGGGACATCGATGCAGACTGCTTATTCTCCACACATATCTCTCTCCTTGGTTGTTGTTCCATAATCCTTGCATCTCCAATATGATAGAATATCCATCTGAGGCTCTGTCTTCACCAGTGACTTTTCCTGGTCTCTCCTAGTGCCAAGTTTTAACTGTTCCTAAAACCAGTAGCATGTAGGCAACTGCTACACATTGCCAAGTTCATATTCCAGGTTCTGTGTGACAACCATGATACCTCCTCTGAGGTTTCATCTCAATGAAGTTGGTGTCTTATTAACTAGAGATGAATTTTACGTTCTAGCAACTCACCTCCATTGTTCCACTAAATCAAAGGGGAAAGTTAAGTCACTTCAGCAGATTCTAAATTCAAGTATCTCACACAGGAGGCGCTGATAGATAGAGGCTAAAGGATTCTCAAACTCTTTTCCAAAATATTAGAAAAAGACCCTCATCATCTGCATTTCTCTCAGTATTCTTGTCTTTTCAGTTACCACAGAACATACCATTACGCTTGAACACTTAATAACTTTCTAACCTAAAGTTTCAAAAATTCCATTGCCTCTTACCCCTAAACCCAACAAAGTCCAGGTCCATTATAGCAAGATCTCACTCTCTGGTACCAGTTTCTGGAAAGAAAAAACAATTTATTTTAGCTTACAGTTTACAGTCTATCATCGAGGAAGGCCAATGTGGGCATTGATGCAGACACAATGAATGACCTCAGCTGTGTGGTTTGCTAGTTAACCTACTTTATGATTTGATGCCCACTGCTTAGGACCGGAACTATGATAGTGGCCTTTGGCTTATAATTCCAATGCTTGTGAGGCAGAGACAAAGAGCACCTGCATTTAATGATCAGCATGATTGCTGGCTAATTTGCAAAAGAGGAAACACAAAGCACAGTGTGGAAAGATCAGACCTTTGCTATCTTTTGAGGACACTGAAGGCAATAGCTGAACAGTAGTTGAAACCTGCTGTGTGGCAGGTTCACAGACACGTTTAGTTTGTGGTCATTTATGAAGCCATGCACATTTGATTTCTTTATGAGCAGTCCATTGTGACTACATAGCTTATCTTTTGACAAAAAACTTATAAAAAATTAATAATTAGTTAATAATAATATTAATAATAATTCATTAATAATGTTAGACAATTTCTGAACTTATATGCTACTGAAGAATTAGACTAGTCGAATAACAGTGTATATTTTGGGAAAATATTATCCATTTTAATTATGAGGCATAGAAATTTAATTGAATTTATACTCCATTCGCATAGTGAATTTATACCTGAAATTTCAATAAAAGTGTGCAAGCAATATAAATGCAGTGTTAAAGCTAGAGAATGCCTAAGAACTCACTGTGAGTTTACAGTATTTCCCCCTTGTTTTCATCTAATGAGACATTTGGGAAATGCAACTACATTCTTTCATGTGACAATTCTTTGATCAAATTCTGTTGCAGAGTCTTCAGTTGCTTGAACTTGTAGTGAATCTTTCATTTTGTGATTAACAGTTATTTTATCCTGCTTTCTATTTTTACCTACTAAAACTAATGTTTCTATAAACATTTTTTACATTGTGATCTTTAATTTAGCATGTGTAGGTGGAGCCCACTCATTCATCCCGGCCAAAATAATCACACAGAAACTATATTAATTACAACACTGCTTGGCCTATTAGCTCAGGCTTCTTATTAACTAACTCTCGCATCTTAAATTACCCACTGCTAGTATTTTGTATATTACCACTGTAAGGACATGGAAAATTTAAGAAACTTTTCTTGATCAGGATCTGGTTAAGACCCTGGGTTCAAGAAGCTTTGCAGCATCAGGAGCAAACTAGAAAATTGAAAACAGGAACCTCTACAAAACTATAAACCAAGAAGTGCTTCTAGTAGCTAGCCACCAGTTGATACCTAGCTTTGTGGTCTATACAAAAGCAGACATATCTGATGGGCGGGGGGTGGGGGTGGGGTGGGGTGGGAGGAGCAGGGGGACCTGCACAAAAGCAAAAGTAGCAGCTTACAGGGAGAAGAGGGTTTGCAGAAGGAGTCCATTCCCTGTATCTAGCAAAACTAACACCCCGTAACCCTGAGTAAATCTGACTTGCAGTTTTTTTGCCTATATATGTCAACCCCAAATGAAAAACAGGAGCTCTCCCCACTGCACTACATTGAGAATGGAGGCTTTGAGCTCCCAGCTAGCTGGCCCAGAAACGAACCTTGCTTTTGCATTCTGGATTTTACTGGATTCCGGTGGTCTCAACTTGGGCACAACAACCACGAGGCTCATGGTTTACCAGTATGGTTCCTGGTATCGGTCTCCTTTGGGCAGCTACATGGCACCTCTCTGACTCCACCTTCTTTTCTCCTCTATTTCTGCTTGGATTTCCCGCCTTGCTCTATTCTGCGCTAAGTTAACAGGAAGTGCATCATAAGCAACTTCCAAAACTCTAGAATTGACAGAGACATCTCACTGCCTGGACAGTCACCCAAAGTTCTTCTGTCACATTGCAGTATCCGTCTTCAGCCCACAGGCCCATAGCATTGGCAGGCTTTTCCATTAACCAGGAAATATGAAAATATCTTATGCTTTGTACTGGCTAAGTTCAACAGTTGCCTTCTTCTGTGTCCTGGAAAATGCAGCTCTTTCATGAAGTAGGAACCATGTGAAGGACTGTCTCACCTTTAGGCAACTTCAACAGTCATTTGTTGTGGGTCTTCCATGTCCAGTTTATACAGCATACCATCAAGCATTTCAGGTAAGAGCAGTTTCTTGCCCAAATGGCTAACCAACTCCATGAGGAGCCTCTTGGATGCCCATCATCCTCTTAAAATAGATTGTTGCTGGCAGGAGCAGAAGTGTCTCATCATCATGAAAAATCCTAAGTTCTTAAACATTTTAAATATCATAATCTAATAGTCTTCGAATGGTTTGAAGAATATCTCTCCATCTTAAATATATCTCTGTACGTCTAGAAAACCCAACTAACATGACTACAAGCTTGACTATCTATTAAACTGCATTTCTTAATTATACATCACATTTTTAAATGAGCTGTACAAACACAGTACGTTGATCAAGAGCAGAACGATATGTGTAACAAAATTGATCTTAAATTTGTATCAATAAACCAAGATCCATACCAATACAAAGTATTCATCTCTATAGCAGGCATGAAATGTTGCAAATTTGTGTGAAATACTGTGTTTTAAATATATGCGTGTTGGGCTGGAGAGTTGGCTCAGCTGTTAAAGGCTAGGCTCACAACCAAAATATAAGAATATGCATGTTTTCTGAGAAAGTAATCTCACGTAGTCACTCTGACTGGCCTCGAAATTGTTGTGGAGACCAGACTGACCTCAAAAAATCATAAAGATATCCACCAACATCAGCCTTCAAAGTGCCAGGTTCAAATTGTGTGTCACCAATTTACTCACAATATGTATTTTAACATAAAAAACAAATCTATTTTTCCAAAAAAAAACACAGAAATTTTGAGTTCCCTTTCTTCAGTCTTTACTTATATTAAATTCTATCCAGTATAGTATCTATCTATCTATCTATCTATCTATCTATCTATCTATCTATCTATCTATCTATTTTTGATTTTTGAGACATAATTTCTCTGTGTAGCTTTGAAGCCTGTCCTGAAACTCACTCTGAAGACCAGGCTGGCCTTGAACTCACAGAGATCCACCTGCTTCTGCCTCCTGAGTGCTGGGATTAAAAGCATAACCACCAGTGACTGACAAGTATATGTATATTTAAATATAAATAAAATCAATTTTGTGGGCTTGGGACTGAGCAATACAAGATATTATATGACAAGTTTCCTCTCCATGGAACACTCTAAGGGGAATCTTGTGTGGTATCCCATGGTGCATGGTACTCATTTCCCAAGCAGATTATTTTAATAGATCACTTAAGAACTACGTTCTTTCTGGTTTTCTATTCTTCATAAATTTTGATTGCTGTTATTCACCATGACTAGTTACTACCCTCAGTAGATTAACTCAGTACAATGAAAATGCCCACGTTAAATAAAGGCTTTCACTTGTGACAAATCTATTACTGTTTGAGTCATAATCTTCCTAAGTGAAAGTTCACAGCTGACCCACAGGGCATAGCTGCTGAGGACTTGCTTCCTGTTGGTTGGTGTTTTGCATAACAACCTCATAAGCATAATTGAAATGTGAAGAGTAAAATTTTGTAAGACTAAAATTTTCAGTATGTGAAGTCAAAAGCAAAGCTAAATATTTTAAAAGCTCACCTGAAGATAATTTGAGTGCATTTCACAAAAGAAAATGATGCTGTGAAATATTAAGAATACCTGAGAAGCTACAGAGCAGTCCTCAGAGGAACCATTCTTTATTGCGTTTTAAAGAGATTTCTTTGGTAAGAACTGCTAAGAATAAAGAGTTAAGAACCAAAGAGGCTTGTTTTTTTAATACAGAATTTTGTAAGAAAATTAGCTCGCACATTATTTAACTACGGTACAAAAATAACAGTTCTGGATGTTTGTGGGAACAAACTAAAGCCGTCAACAAATTTGGTACACACTAGACTGCCGTGATACTGAGCGGGAAGCACAGGTTCATTTGTTCAGTTCAACAAAAAGCAACAAAGAGAGAGGGGGTGAGATTGGTTAGCATATTGATTATCTTAATACTATAAGAAACTTAAAGCTAAAGACAAAATGAAATAGACTCAATTGGCATGAAGGAACTTCTGGAACTCCTTCTGCTTTCTCATTTCTTCTGTGGAACACTGTAGTTACTCTGGAGACAGAATGTCCCTGTGTCCAAGCTCAGACACAGAAGCTTGATATATTTACTGTCTATAGTTTTTAAAATTTGTTTACAGCCAAAAAATAGCATGCACGATTACAGCACAAATTAGCTACCTGACAATGAGCTGTGGCTATTGTTGGGTATGGTTTTCAAGAGCATTTAAAACAACTTAAAAATTTTATGATTAGTTTTGTTATATTTATTGAAGACTTGGGAATTAACATATTTGTGAGATGCCATTTTTCTGTGCTATATTGTGAAGTAGGAAATTAGTGTGCCTTAACAATATTGATGTATGGATTAAGCTACAAACCATCAGCATAATCAGAAATTTAAGAACTCAGAGTTTTAATATCTTTAATTCCTCTAGTTCCTAAACAATGATATCTTCACATCTTAAAAAAATTAAGCTGAAAAGACACAGTCAAGATAGGCAGACTTTTAAAAATGAATTTATATATTCTTAAAGAAGTGATATGTTTTATTAATAACTTGTAAACTGATTTTTATTTATTTATTTTAATAATGTTTATTCCTTTCCCTATGTCCTTGAGGTCCTCCCTATATCCTTCTTCACCTAACTTTCTGTTCTTTCTCTCTGTCTCTTAAAAAAAAAACCCAAAGCAACCTCTGTCCCCCATAACCTCCCCAAAGCCAAGAAACCCAAAATTATGTCCATCAAAACAAAAATCAAAGCAAATAGGTCAAAATTCTTTGAGGCAAAAAAAAAAAAAAAAACCCAAACAGCAAACCAAAACTGAGTTCTTTTATTAAGGAATACAACATAAAAAGAGTAATATTTTTCTATCTTTGTAAATTATAAAACTCCTTTTTAAAATGCATTTATTATGTATAGATTGTTCTCATTGATTCTCTGTGATTATTGTCACATTAATATTATTTTTAAGGGAAATCAAGCAATAATTGGAAGCATAGTTTTATTTAAATGCTAAAACAGATGAAGTTCTTTTATACCTCTATTTGTATAACTCAATCAATCAAAAACATTTATACATTTATCCTAGTACTGAAAATTCTCCTTAATCTCACAGCGTCACAGTCACAGCTTTCACTAATTTACTCAGCTTGGACACCGTCTTTGTCCTTGAACCTGTTTTATGTGTTTCTGCATCTTTCATATCTTTTCCTTCTTTCTTCCCTCCTGTCTTCCATTTCACCAAACTGTGATGTGGGATTCCCCTCTGTATGCTGTGATCATCATTAATGAATAAAGAAAACTGGCTTGAGCCTATAGCAGGCCAGAACACAGGCAGGAAAATCTAAACTGAATGCTGGGAGAAGGAGGGGTCAAGGAGAAGCCATGGAGCTGCCACCAGAGACAGATGCGCTGAAACTTGGCTGGTAGGCCACGACCTCGTGGTGATGCACTGATTAATGGAGACGGGTTAAATTAAGATGTAAGAGTTAGCAAATAAGAAGCTAGAGCTAATGGGCCAAACAGTGAATTAATTAATACAGTTTCTGTATGATTATTTTGGGAGTCTGGGCAGCCAGGATATGAACAAGTGGCTTCAATACTACAAAAATTATTTAAGAAGTTTACTCATTTGATATGTACTGAGGTTTGTTTGTATTATGACACTGCTAACTGCTCATGCCATGATGATGTAATGGATTCCATAGCTGAGAAACTGCTGGTATACTAAGCTGAGTGCAGCCCCCTGAGGTTGCAGCTTATCTGGCAGTTATTTTTCTTACTTTATACAGTAGTATTGCAAAACCCCTAGGTATTTTATATAAATGTAAGTTATTCTAATTTTCTAAAAATAGATTAAGTAGAAGTATTTCTGAGTTGGCTAATAAGTGTCTCTTTTGGCCACTAAATGCTCAAGCCATTTCAGATTCATTGCCTTCTGCCACAGCTTTTCTCAGTATCTCATCTTGATACTTAAAAACAGCATGAAGATGGGATGATGCACTATCACCTTCTAGACTAATTGGATAATGTTGGTATCTCAGAGTGTGGAAGAAAATCAGCGTTAATAAGTTCAATATCTAGATAATTGAGATCACTTCCCCAGTAAAGGTGACAGCAGAACATTACAGTTTATAATTGAACAACTGCTTTGCACAGCCCACACACATTCAAAATTCATTTGCCAAAATGTTCTGAGCGTTTATAAGTGCCAGGTTTAAATGCGAACAATGCATAAAGATCCCCTGTCCTGATGATTTGTATTTCACGATCTAAGCAGCAAACAGAAAGTGACCAGAAGTAAGATGAGAAAACCTCTTCTGGTTTGTTATTGAGGTTTTGTCAGCAATGACAAACAGGTTTAATTTGCTCTAAGTGGCACGGAAAGCCATAGGGAAGTTCTGGGTAGAGGCTAGAAAGGACCTTATATAGGTCTTTGAAGCCTTCTTTGGTATTATCCTTCTGAGTTGAGATCTCTTTATTAATTTACTTTTAAATTATAGAGAAATAACTATATGCAAATTTCAGGATTTTGATTTGTTTTGTTTTGTTTCTTTTTTTTTGTTGTTGTTGTTGTTCCCTAAACAGGGTATCTTTGGAGCCTGTCCTGGAACTTGCTTTGAGGATCAGTCTGGCCTTGAATTTACATAGATCCACCTGCCTCTACCTCCTGAGTGTTGAGTTTAAAGGCATGCACCACTACTGCCCAGCCTTAGAATTGACAGTTTATACATGTAAGTTCACAAAGTTGTATCCACATTGCCTGTCTGTCTGACTTTCTGCTGACAATACAATTTTGAGAACCTAACTTTATCACAGGGTGGAAATCGCTAGCCAGTCTTGGTGTCTACTAAACTCCGAAGTTGAAGAAGTCACTACAAGTGTAATACATAAGTATAACTTTTTATAAACAACCCTATTTGGATTGCTTATACTGAAGTGACATTTTGATATCCATTAGTAGCTCTCTGTTGATTTCCTATGAAGATTGAGAATTATTTGTGTGCATAAGATCACCATCTTCCCATCTCCTCCTTTTCCTCTAGGAGCCGTGTTCTACCCGGCATCTCCATATTGTCCTCAGATGCAAGTTCAAGTGCTCAGGCACACCTGACTTTGTGCTGGACTTTCTTCTCTACTCTCTGTTTTCCTTGTGCTAGGCACTGATATATTTTGGTGGCTCACTGAGAGAAATCCCTCCTCTTCTCCTTGGGCAGTCCTTTCACACTGAGCCTGTGGCATCCACTTCTGGTCTCTAAAATAAGAAATATTATATTTCGTATGTCTAGTTTCTTGAGTTCTTCATATACTTTGGAAATCAGTCTTCCAATAGATGTGGGATTGGTGAGATTTTTCCCACTCACTTGGGTGCCATTTTGTCCTATTGATGATGTCCTGTGCCTTACAGAAGTTTTTAGTTTCACGAGGTCCCATTTATTGTCAATCTTCATGTCGGCACTATCGGTGTTCTATTTAGGAAGTTGTCTTCTATGTCAGTGGCTTCAAGGTTGTTTCCCACTTTCTGTTCTTTCAAGTTCAGTGTATCTGGATTTATGTTGAGGTGTTTGATCAACTTGGGCTTCAGTTTTATGCAGAGTGATAGATTTGGATCTATTTGCATTATTCTACATGACTATATCCAGTTATTCAAGCACCATTTGTTGAAGATGTTTTCTATGTTTCATTGTATAATTCTGGCTTATTTGTTGAAAACCAGGTATCCATAGATGTTTGAATTTATGTCTGTGTTTTTGATTTGTTTCCATGATATACCTGTGTGTGTTTATGCCAATATCATGCAGTTTTCATTACCCTAGTCCAGTAGTGGTGCTTGAAGTCTGGAATGGTGATACCTCTGGGAGATCTTTTATTGTTAATGATTATTTTAGCTATCCTTGGTTTTAGGCGGAATGGCCCAGAGACCAAGGATAGAGCCAGACATAACCAGAGAAATAAAAGGTCAATGTAATAATGCATAGCAAGGTTCCGCTATACTCATAGACTGGTACATAGCCCAATAGTCAACAGTGCTGTGTCATCCACCAACTGATGGAAAAAAATGTAGAGACTCACAATCAAACATGGGGCTGAACTAGGGAAATATTATTGAACAGAGGAAAGAGTGAATATAGAAGTCAGAGGGGTCAACAAAGTCATCAAAAGAAAATCCACTGAATCAACTAACCTGGGCTCATAGGCGCTCACGGAGGATTGAATTGACAACCAGGGGTCCTTCATGGAACTAATCTAGGTCTATTGCATATATGTGACAGTAGCAAACCTTTGTCTTCTTGTGGGACTCCTAAGCAGGGGAGCAGGGGTTATCTCTGACACTATTGCTTATTTTTGTGACCTTAATCCTCATACTGGGTTGTCTTGCCCAGCTTTAATAAAAAGACAGGTGCTTAGTCTTACTGTAACTTGATATGCTGTGTTTTTTGATATTCATTCAAGACCTGCCATTTTCTGAATAGAAATGAGAGGAAGTGGGTGGGGAAGGCAGAGGAAAACTGGGGAGGGACTGGGAGGAGAGGAGGGAGGAGTTAATTAAAAATAAATATATTTATTGTGTCATAATTATTATTTTGCTTTCTCTTCCATTAATTATTGTTTTATATAACCAGAAGTCATAAGTCTCTACCCTTATCTTTTGTTTGGTACATGCTATAAATAGAATGTAAAATTCTAGTTTTAATTCACTTGATATCATTACATAAAACATTCTTATTAGGTCATCACTCATCCTAACTTTAGAATAGGAAAATAGATAACTTAATAAAAATGACTCAGGAGGAAGTAACATTTAAAAAGTCACCAAATGATATCGATCAGAAGTTATAAGAAATGATTCTGAATGCTTTTCCTACAGAGAAATCTTAAACATTGAGGATAGATATCATCTAAGGATTTGAGCATTGCTCAATGCATACACATATATCACAGAACGCAATAGACACAATTGTAAAAGTGTAATCTTATATGCCAGTAAAAAAATACATGGGAATGGAGGCGGTTAAGAAGAGTGTATGTCATTCTCCCATAGATCCCTATTTAGTTCCTAATGCCCATATCAAATTTCTTACAATTGCCTGTTCCTGCATCTTCAGTGATTCCAAAACTGACAGACACTGCACTCAAGTACATATACACACAATACACACAAGCAGTTAAAAATAAAATCACAGTTAAAAAAATCAGCACTGAAAATATACATTTTATGTCCTAAGTAATATTTAATGCATAATCGTTTGGAAGGATTAGAATTTACCCTTTTTACTAGAGTTCAACATGAATATAATGCCAACTTCATTTGACCTCCAAAGCAGAAAAATCTTTACATTGATAGAAATCTTCAAGGACCCAATAAAACTACTGCTTAATGCTCAAGCATCTTGCAGTTACATTTATCAGTCTTCCACATTATTGCTCTTATCGGTGATGCTACTGATCACTAATTGACACTTATCACCCGCATTTCTCCTTTCTGTGAGTGAAATGGATAACTTGTTTGGGCATCTACTCATGAAAGGAAATACTGCTGAGGCCCTTTTGGTCTGAGGGAGTAAATCTTTCTGACATTGTCCAGAAGGCAGAAGTGAAATAACATGAAGTAAGTTACCTTGCATAACACAGAAGAAGATAGCCTCTGTTATTCAGGCAAACATGATAAGAAAAGCTTAGAACAGTGGGGTAGCAGACTCCTGATAGCACATCAGGTAGTATGTTTGCATATACTAAAGTGTAGAGTGATGCCTCTCCTCTGTTAAAAAGAAAACTTCCTCAGCTTCAGTGAGTAAATGCTCATTGCCTTGGATCTACTTCACATGGACCGTCACAAAGGATGTCTCTAGATCATGAATAGTTGTCTATATGTTTGATCACAGCTCTGTTTAGTTCATGATTCATCTGTGGAAACAAGATACTACTTCTCTGGTTTTTTTCTTTTGCCCTCTCATCTGAGTTGGGAAGCAACAATGAAGATTCAAAACAACTATGTGAGCATGAAAATCTACTGCAACAGTCCGAATCTATGGAACCCATTCCTACTAGATAGAATTGAAATAAACTTCTGATTCGCTTCATCAACTGCCTTCATGTTTCCTATTGCAACTCTAGTGTAACCATTATTATTAACATCTAATTATAGGCATTTATAATTTATGAACTGTTACAATATATCCTTCCTGTTACTCCAACATTTCAAAAGCAACAAGCAAGCAAACAAAAACCCGTTTCATTACATAAGCTAATAGCATGTGTTCTCCAGAAAGGAAAAATTTGGAGAAGAAGTTGACTTGCCGAAATTAGGATGTGAGTGAAAGCAGAAAATTGCTGTCAGAAGTAAGAGGAGAAACATTAGTTACCTTAGAACCTCCTGAGAAATGCGGAGGGAGAGCAGTTTTCTTTGCTGTTCCAATAATGGTTTTATTTGAAGTCTAGTGGTGAGCAATCCTGGGAGACTGAGGGAGATACACTTCTCGTACAAGTGACTCTTGGACTGCGTTACTTTTCCCTCTCCATCTTCCACTAGTCTCCATTAAGGAATCTGTTGCATTGATGAAAATAGGTGCAGGTCTTGGGCTTCAGAACAGAGCAAGATTTTAAAAGGCATTATCATCTACTTGTTTCTTCATTTCTTTCATGACAGTTCATCCATTTTGGTAATTTGTTCCTTGAAAGTTTGAAGAGAAATCGTGTGGATGGATATCAAATACATTGAGGATATTTTAAAGAAACTCCTTCTTGGGATTCATTGCTTCTTCTTTTATGACACCTACCATTTATTATAAAGCTACATTTGATTTAAAGGTTATGTTGCAGTATTTGAAGGCAGCTATGGTTTAGAGAATTCCCATATATAAATTTAGTAACATGATTTATAAAACAAATATAGCATTGGGCCCTGATCCCCGGTTCTCTGGACCAGAGAAGTGAATTATCTGCTCTCTACTATGTATATGCATAGGGTGACCATGCGTAAACAAGGAAAGAGATTTCTTTTAACCATTAAATAATTGATGAAACTTAAAGTTTTTCATTGAACCTCACTCCCTTTCTTCTTTTTTCTCCTTGTCCTTCCTCCACATTCCTATTTCTTTCCTTATTTTTCTTTTTCTCTCTTTCTTCATTTTCTTTCTTCCTTCCTTCTTCCTTCCTTCCCTCCTTCCTTCCTTTCTTTTTCTTTCTTTCATATGGATGTATGTTTGCCTGATTATATGTATATGTCCCATGTTTTTGAGGGTTCTTTGAACAGAAGCATATGAACCCTAAAACTGGATTTACAGGTGATTGTGAGCTGCCTAATGTGAATGCTGGGAACTGAACCTAGGTTCTCTCAAAAATAACTAGTGATCGCTAACACTGGGTCACCATCTCTCCATTCAGAGGACATATTTTCTTTATCTATTGAATAATTATTTTATGTCATACTTGACATTTCCCCTTTTCTAAAAATGTATGTAAATGAGATTTTAGTATAATTGTCCCTTTCTTCTTATATCATCACATAAGTAGGGTAATACAAAAACTTCATTTTTTATTACAATTGCATGGATACAACTTTCATGGATTAGTCTTTCAATTGTAACAGTATAAATTTGAGAGAAAATGTAATTAAAATATATGTTCTAATTGTAAAATAGCGAGAGAAAGGATAGATATGTAAAAAACCATTATAGTTATTGTTTTAAGAGTATGTTTTCAGTATGAAATTTAGCTTGAGAATGAACAAAATTTTTCCTTTTTCATTTTACTTGACAAAACCTATTAATTAATAAATCATTCCTTTAATTAGTGCATAAAATTACATAAATAATAGATTTTTATTCTCTCTTTTACACATACATGCACATATAGTACATTTATATTAAATTCTCCCATATCATTATAATCTTTTCTCCTTCTCTCCTGTCTCCTGGTTTCTTTCATCTTCCTAGACATATTCCTTTTTATATATACACAATTTCAAAATGGATCAAGATTTCAAATATAAGACACAAAATGAAGTGTTTAAGATCTGAGATAATGCCAATCAGTTTGATAATCTCCAGTGTCGTCAAATTATTTGAAAATGACAGAATTTCATTTTTATGATTGAATAGTACTCCATTGTCTATATACCACATTTATAATAAAAATCCATTCATTTCTTAGTGGGTGCTTAGGTTCATTTCATAACTAGATTGGTATGTGATGATATATCAGAATATATCATTCTTTGTAAGAAACCCACTTACATTTTTTCCTCTATTCCCCCTATTTGAATCTGTCTTGGAGGTTCCAAACATAGCAGCAGATCAACTCCATAAACCATGCACAGAATCAGAGTTTGAAGTACTTACTACTATCATTGATTCTTAGAGCTGCAGCTGTTGAAATTCTCCACATAAAAGATGCAAGGATGGGAAGGTGTCACTGTGGCTTCTCATAAGTCCTCACTGCAGACAATGCTGCAGTAGAGGCTCAGTAAGGTGACAAGTCACAGCATCATATACTCTGCCTCGATTGCCAGTGATCTTCCAAGTTGACAGTCCAGACCTAAGGCTCTGCATTCATCAGTATGAGTAATCACAGCCCTTTCCTGTAAGAATGTATTCTCTGAAGCTAGAATGCTCCACAATGCTCATCCCAGCAACCATGTATTATCTTCCTGTTTCTTGGAATCTATTCTGTATTTTTATTCTTAAGATGTTTTTCTTTGTTTGCTGTGATTTTTGTCTTTCTGTTTGGATTGTAACTACACCTAGTGTGGATAAAATGATCTTTACCAGTATACTACATATACTACAAGGTTTGTATCCAAAGATTATTCAGCATGTGTCTCTCTAAAGAGGGAAAAAACAAGATCAAACTCTATCGGAGTGTTCAACGTCACTAAGTGTGCATAGATCAACAAGGCATGATGTGGTGATCAACTTTTCTTAACAAAAGCAACTCAAAACAGACAATAGGGAAGTTATGTGTAAATGATGAATGTTTTTTATTTTTAATCTTTTTACTAAATAGTTTATTTTATATCCTACCACAACTTCTTCTTCCGTTTCTCCTCCCATTCCCTTCCCCACCTTCCAACTTTCCCCTATCAATCCACCCCTCCTTCATATTCCCTCAGAAAGGGGCAGGTCTCCCATGAGCATCAGCGAGCAAGGCATATCAAGTGTCCTTAAGAACAAGCACCTCCTGTGTCTTAAAAGCCTGTCTGAGGACAGGTGGGCTCGGTGTCAGCTCAGTGACATTCCTGACCAGCAAGGGGCCCTGACTTCTATCAGAGGGCCATTGGAGGGGTGAGTTTGCTTCTAGCCTGCAGCAGGGGCCCCGTGAGAGGGAGCTCGTACTTTCCCCGACCCCATAGACTCCCAGGTCACCCTGCAGTGCTGGCTCCACCCTGCTAAGCTCTCCCACCTGCCATCCCACCTTCCATCCAGGTACAAATTCCTATATTTCTCACTTCCCCTTGGGGCCATAAAATTTCCCCAGCTCAGCTGCCTTGTGGGCTGGGCCTGGGCTGTAGGCGCATCCCGGCAGGAGGCGGTTCCTGTGTCTTAAAAGCCTGCCTGAGGACAGGTGGGCATTCTGTCAGTGAAGTCCCTGCCCAACAAGGGAACCTGACCCGGTACCAGAAGATCCAATAGAGAGCATTTGAAGGAAGAGATGGGCAGACGCCAAGGCAAGACCTCGTCCAACAATCTGAAAAACAACATGAAAACACCAGATCCCAACGACCCTACAATAGAAGGACTTGAACACCTTCATCTAGAAGAGGTGGAAAAAAGTGCCATTATGAAAGTAATAGAGGCCCTTAAACAGGATATGAATAACTCCCTTAAAGAATTGGATGAGAAGTATAACAAAAAGTTTGAAGAAATGAGTATAGAAATGGATGAGAAGTATAACAAAATGTTTGAAGAATTAAGTAAATCTGTGAATGATACCCTGAGAAACCAAGAAAAAACAATCAAACAGGTAAAGGAAACAGTTCAAGAATTGAAAACTGAAATGGAGGCAAAGAAGAAAACACAAACTGAGAACCGGCTGGATATGGAAAACCTAGGTAAACGAACGGAGACTACAGAATCAAGCATAACCAATATAGAATACAAGAGATAGAAGAACAAATCTCAGAGTCTGAAGATACCATAGAGAAAATAAACGCTCTGCTCAAAGAAAACGGCAAATCCAACAAATTCTCTTCACAAAACATTGAAGAAATCTGGGACACAATAAAAAAACCAAATCTAAGAATAATAGGGATTGAAAAAGGAGAAGAACTGCAGATCAAAGTCCCAGAAAATATATTAAACAAAATTATAGAAGAAAACTTTCCCAATCTAAAGAATGATATTCCTATGAAGGTTCAAGAAGCATACAGAACACCGAATAGACTGGATCAAAAAAAAAAAAAACATCCCCTCGCCATATAATAATCAAAACACAAAACATACAGATTAAAGAAAGAATATTAAGAGCT
The DNA here is from genome assembly GCF_982192425.1 of Myodes glareolus. Classification (NCBI taxonomy): domain Eukaryota; kingdom Metazoa; phylum Chordata; class Mammalia; order Rodentia; family Cricetidae; genus Myodes; species Myodes glareolus. The sequence continues at coordinate 55,963,029 of NC_142040.1, forward strand.
ACAAAAGGAAAAAGGTCAAGTAATTTATAAAGGTAAACCTATCAGGCTTACACCAGACTTCTCTATGGAAACCATGAAAGCCAGAAGATCCTGGATAGAGGTACTGCAGAAACTAAGAGACCATGGATTCAAGCCCAGACTACTATACCCAGTCAAGCTATCATTCACTATCAACGGAGAAAACAAAATATTCCAGGATAAAAATAAATTTAAACAATTCGTAGCCACAAATCCAGCCTTACAGAGAGTAGTAGAAGGAAAATCGCAACCCAAGGAATCCAACATTGCCATCACTGCCTACAATAACCCAGACATCTAGCGACCCTTCACAACCACAACTCAAAGAATAGAAACACACAAACTCTACTACACACACAAACATACACAAATAATAGCCGGAATCAACAACCACTGGTCATTAATATCACTTAATATTAATGGACTCAACTCACCTATAAAAAGGCACAGACTAAGAGATTGGATACGAAAACAGGAGCCAACATTCTGCTGTTTACAAGAAGCACACCTCAACCACAAAGATAGACATCTACTAAGAGTAAAGGGTTGGGATAAGGTTTTCCAAGCAAACGGACCTAAGAAACAAGCGGGTGTGGCCATTCTAATATCTAACAAAATTGACTTCAAACTAAAATCAATCAGAAGAGATGGAGATGGACATTTCATACTCATAACAGGAACAATTAATCAGGAGGGAGTCTCAATCCTGAATATCTATGCCCCTAATATAAAAGCACCCACTTATGTAAAAGAAAAACTTTTAGAACTCAAGGCAGTCATCAAACCACACACACTAATAGTGGGAGACTTCAACACACCTCTCTCACCAAAGGACAGGTCAATCAAACAGAAACTCAACAGAGAAATAAGAGAATTACTAGAGGTAATGAATCAAATGGACTTAACAGATATCTATAGAACATTCCACCCAAATAGGAAAGAATATACCTTCTTCTCTGCAGCTCATGGAACCTTCTCGAAAATTGACCACATACTCAGTAACAAAGCAAACTTCCACAGATACAAAAAATATTAGTAACTACCTGTGTCTTGTCAGATCACCATGGAATAAAGTTAGAATTCAATAATAATTTGAACACCAGAAAGCCTACAAACACGTGGAAGTTGAACAGTAAACTACTGAATCATCCCTGGGTCAAGGAAGAAATAAAGAAAGAAATTAAAGTCTTCCTTGAATTTAATGAAAATAAAGACACAACATACTCAAACCTATGGAACACAATGAAAGCAGTGCTAAGAGGAAAGTTCATATCACTAAGTGCCCAATTAAAGAAAACGGAGAAAGCATATATTGGAGACTTAACAGCACACCTGAAAGCTCTAGAAAACAAAGAATCAGACTCTCCCAGGAGGAGCAGAAGACTGGAAATAATCAAACTGAGGGCTGAAATCAACAAAATAGAAACACAGAAAACAATCCAAAAAATCAATGAAACAAAAAGTTGGTTCTTGGAGAAAATCAACAAGATTGACAAACCACTCTCCAAACTAATCAAATGGCAGAGAGAGAACACTCTTAATGAGAACACTCATTAAGATCAGAAATGAAAAGGGGGACATAACAACAGACACAGAGGAAATTTAGAGAATCATTAGATCTTACTACGAAAGTTTATATGCCACAAAGTTGGAAAATGTACAAGAAATGGATTGGTTTTTAGATAAATACCATTTACCAAAGTTAAATCAAGACCAGGTGAACAATCTAAATAGACCTGTTAGTCGTGAAGAATTAGAAGCTGTTATCAAAAACCTCCCGATCAAAAAAAGCCCAGGGCCAGATGGTTTCAGTGCGGAATTCTACCAGAACTTCCAAGAAGAGTTGATACCTATACTCCTTAAGGTATTTCACAATATAGAAACAGAAGAGTCATTGCCAAACTCTTTTTATGAAGCTACAGTTACCCTGATACCAAAACCACATAAAGACACAACCAAGAAAGAAAATTACAGGCCAGTCTCACTCATGAACATCGACGCAAAAATTCTCAACAAAAACATGGCAAACCGATTCCAAGAACACATTAGAAAAATTATCCATTATGATCAAGTTGGCTTCATTCCAGAGATGCAGGGCTGGTTCAACATACACAAATCCATCAATGTAATCCATCATATAAATAAACTGAAAGAAAAAAACCATATGATCATCTCATTAGATGCTGAAAAAGCATTTGACAAAATCCAACATCCCTTTATGATAAAGGTGTTGGAGAGATTGGGGATACAAGGATCATACATAAATATAATAAAAGCTATTTACAGCAAGCCGACAGCTAACATCAAACTGAACGGAGAGAAACTCAAAGTCATTCCATTGAAATCAGGAACAAGACAAGGCTGTCCACTCTCCCCATACTTCTTCAATATAGTTCTAGAAGTTCTAGCAATAGCAATACGACAACATAAGGGGATCAAGGGGATTCGTATTGGAAAGGAAGAATTTAAACTCTCGTTATTTGCAGACGATATGATAGTATACATGAGCGACCGCAAAAACTCTACCAAAGAACTCCTACAGCTGAAAAACACCTTTAGTAATGTGGCAGGATACAAGATCAACTCCAAAAAATCAGTTGCCCTCCTATACACAAAGGATAAAGAAGCAGGGAGGGAAATCAGAGAAACTTCACCTTTCACGATAGCCACAAATAGCATAAAATATCATGGGATAACTCTGACAAAGGAAGTGAAAGACCTATTTGACAAGAACTTTAAGTCTCTGAAGAAAGAAATTGAGGAGGATACCAGAAAATGGAAAGATCTTCCTTGCTCTTGGATTGGGAGGATCAACATAGTAAAAATGGCAATTCTACCAAGAGCAATCTATAGATTCAATGTAATCCCCATCAAAATCCCATCAAACTTCTTCACAGACCTTGAGAGAATAATAATTAATTTTATATGGAAAAACAAAAACCCCAGGATAGCCAAAACAATCTTATATAATAACGGAACGTCTGGAGGTATAACCATCCCTGACTTCAAACTCTATTACACAGCTACAGTATTGAAAACAGTTTGGTACTGGCATAAGAACAGAGAAGTTGACCTATGGAATCGAATAGAAGACCCAGATATTAACCCACAAACCTATGAACACTTGATTTTCGACAAGGGGGCTAAAGGTATGCAATGGAAGAAGGAAAGCATCTTTAACAAATGGTGCTGGCATAACTGGATGTCAACCTGTAGAAGAATGAAAGTAGATCCATATCTATCACCATGCACAAAACTCAGGTCCAAATGAATTAAAGATATCAACATTAATCTGACCACTTTGAGCCAGATAGAAGAGAAAGTGGGAAGTAGTCTACAAGACATAGGCACCTACTTCCACAGTAGCACAGTAGCACCACCATAGGCACCTACTATAGCACAGACAATAAGAGAATCAATGAATAAATGGGATCTCCTGAAATTGAGAAGCTTCTGTAAAGCAAAGGACACCGTCAGTAAGATAAAAAGGCTACCTTCTGACTGGGAGAAGATCTTCACCAACCCTTCATCAGATAAAGGCCTGATCTCCAAAATACAAAGAACTCAAGAAACTAGACACTAAAACTCTAATTAACCCAGTTAGAAATGGGGTGCTGATCTGAACAGAGAATTCTCATCAGAAGAACTTCGAATGGCCAAAAGGCACTTAAGGTCATGCTCAACCTCCTTAGCGATCAGGGAAATGCAAATCAAAACAACTATGAGATACCATTTTACACCCGTCAGATTAGCTAAACTCAAAAACACCAATGATAGCCTATGCTGGAGAGGATGTGGAATGAGGGGAACACTCATCCATTGTTGATGGGAATGCAAACTTGTGCAGCCACTGTGGAAATCAGTGTGGCGATTTCTCACGAAACTGGGAGTCAACCTCCCTCAAGACCCAGCAATTCCACTCTTGGGAATATACCCAAGAGATGCCCTATCATACCAGAAAAGCATTTGTTCAACTATGTTCATAGCAGCACTATTTGTAATAGCCAGAACATGGAAACAACCTAGGTGCCCCTCAATAGAAGAATGGTTAAAGAAGGTGTGGAACATATATACATTAGAGTTTTACTCAGGGGTAAAAAACAATGACATCTTGAATTTTGCATGCAAATGGATGGACATAGAAAACGCTTTACTGAGTGAGGTAAGCCAGACCCAAAAAGAGGAATATGGTATGTACTCACTCATAAGTGGATTCTAGCCATAATTAAAGGTCTTTGAGCCTATTATTCGAGATCCTAGAGAAGCTAAATAAGAAGATGAACCTGAAGAAAATCATGTAGTTATCCTCCTGGAGATTGCAAATAGACAAGAGCCCCAGAACTTTCATCTGGCGATGGATGGAGATAGAGACAGAGACCCACATTGGAACACTGGACTTAACTTCCTAGGTCCAAATGAGTAGCAGAAGGAAAGAGAACGTGAGCAAAGAAGGCAAGACCAGAGCGAACCTTCATCGGACGATGGATGGCGATACAGATGGAGACCCACATTGGAGCTCCGGACTGAGTCCCCCAAGGTCCAAATGAGGAGCCGAAGGAAGAAGAACATGAAAAAGGAAATCAGGACCGAGAGAGGTGCGATCACCCACTGATACAAGGGGACTGATCTAATGAGAGTTCACCAAGTCCAGTTGGACTAGGACTGAACGAGCATGTGATCCAACCAGATTCTTTGAATGTGGCCGGATTCTCTGAATGTGGCTGGCCCGGAGTCTTTCTGAAAAGCCATTGACAATGACACTGGGACTTGTTTCCTCTGCATATACTGGATTTTTGGGATCCCGTCTGTCTGGATACTCACCTTCCTGGACTTGGAGGGAGCGGGGAGGAACTTGAACTTCCCACAGGGCAGGAAACCCTGACTGCTCTTAGGGATGGAGAGGGAGGAGGACATGGAGTGGCGGGAGTGGGAGGGTGTTGGTAGGTTGGGCGGAAATGGAAACTTTTGTAATTTAATAAACTTTGGGAAAAAAAAGAACAAGCACCTCCTCCTGTATTCAGTCTGGGCAAAACAATCAAGCATGAGGAATAGGCACTCAATAAATTTTAATATTACCATGTACTGCGCAAGCTGATCTGCTGAAGAAAGATATTTCAGAGTTAAAAATGGGAAAATAGGGTACTTGATTGAAACAAAGAAATTCAAGAGTAAATTTTGGAAGTGGTAAATAATACAGGGTTGCTGATATTGGAATTAAGTGTAGAACAGGATGTAATGACAACCAAACACTAAACTATGAGTGGTTGAGTGGTAGAAAAATTTTATGTGCTTTAATTGTAATCCTGTTACCAATATAATGTCTAATCAACTTAATCCTTTCAATAAAATCTTTTCTGGGGTTGTGGTTCTTGTATTTTTGCTTCTGTGGGAATGTGTGGGGAGTGGTATGTTTGTATTAGTGCCAACCAATAGGTGCCGCAGTACCAAATAGTAAAGTCAACGAGCAACTTTGGGGAGCTGATTCTCTCTTTTCTTCTTGTTAAGGCAAGGTCTCTTGTATCCACTATCTCTCCAGGATTACAGGAGTGTGCCCTTTTCTTCAGCTCTTCTACCTGTGTTCCTAGTATCAAAGGAGGTTATTAGACCTGTGTGACAAGTGGTTTTGTCTGTTGAGCTCTCAGTCTATACTGAAACTTTGAATAATTATTCCACCCAGCAAGAGCATGATTGTTGTTTCTTGAAGAGTTTTATTAGGTTCTTTCATTGTTTTAAATAAGAGGGAATTATTAATCTCAACTATGTATGGAATTTGCACTTAACATGTCTTTGTCATGTTTAAGTCTCTCCATGTGTTCAAAAAGACAGGTTAATTAGTTTCAAACTTTTTTCTGTACTAGATCATAACTTCTATGCACATTAAAGTCAGTTGTTTAATTTCTTGGCTGTACTGACATGTCTTTTATCCAAGAAACCTTTTCCAGAAATAAGAACCCAAGTTTTCAACATGAGTTTCTGTCCTCAAGGATCTATAGCAATAGGGTTGGATGTAATAGATATTAACTTCCCGAGTAACTAGAGTTTCTGAAATCTTGAACCCAAACTTCAATAGTTTCCATGTTAAGCATTCTCTTTTGAACTATCAAGCCCAAGCTCTATTTTCCTTCCACACAGATTGAAATTTATTGGAAGTCTTCCAAACAGTCACTGGCTGAAAGAGCTATCAATATCTTCTCTGTCAACAGGATCATGGCTATATACAGTTTCACATTCTTCAAAGAGTGTGTATGCCTTTCTTTTCATTTATTTTTAAAATAGTACTATGAAGAGAGGTAAAGATCCAGAGATATGTGATGCCTCTCTTAAACTAGCAACATATTTTGTTTTTTGCATCCTAAGAACAACTATAAAACAAAGTATCTCCCTGTAGAGCATGCGAAGTTCCACTGCATTGTCTTTTCCTAGTGATGATTGCTCTAGGCTCCACCTTAGGTTTAATACCTGTGGTTTTGTATTATTTTAAAGAGGGCTTTTCCGTAGCACCAATTTGGAAAAGATGTAAACATGTCTTGTGTCTTCCGAGTCACGGAGTAGATGATAATGCTTTTATGGCTATATATCTAATTAGTATGGACAAAATATTTTGTCCCAGAATTTGCATCTTTGATGAACTTTCAGCTAAAGTATAAAGAGAGAATTGGAATTTTCCACTTGTCTTTAAGATGTAAATATTTTTTAACAAGTAAAAATCCTTGTCCTTCTCTGTCACTGACAACACCACAGTTATCACCATCACCGTTTCTGTTTTACATTACAGAACCCATGAACCACAGAACACTCAACATACTTATAGCAGATAATAAATTTAAACATTATTTTAGGGGATACTTATTGTCTTAGTTACTTTTCTATTACTGTGATAAAACACCATGCCCAAGGTAACTTATACAATAAAGCATTTAATTTAAGGCTTACAGTAAGTTTTCGAGGTTTAAAGGAAGATGGCAGGAATAGCAGAGAGCTTACATATTGTTCCGTAAATTGGAAAGAGACAAACAGAGAGAAAGAGGAGGGTAGAGTGGCCCGAATCTTTTGAAATCCCCAAACTTCCCCCCACTGATATATCTCCTCCAACAAGGTCACACCTCCTAATCCTAACCAGACTGTTCTATCAGCTGGGGACCAAGTATTCAAACATATGAATTTATGGAGGCTCTGTGTGTTCCTTTGGAAGCTGCAAATTCAGTCAAAGAGGTGACTTCACAAAGAGAGGAGGACTGACCTGTCAAGGATCTAGGAGTAGCTGCCCTCCCCTACTAGAACCTCCAAAGGAGTTCTCATGGCTGTTGTCCTTCAAAACACCATGTTGACATAAACCTAGGTTAAAATTGCCCCCAGTTATCTTCAAGGTTATGATGATTTGTATGGGATAAGAAAATTAAATATTCCCCTGTTTTTTTTTTACATTTTTTATTGATTTTTATTGAGCTCTACATTTTTCTCTGTTCCCCTCCCTGTCTTAGTTAAGTCTTCTTTATCTAGTTTGAGTTGATTTTGGTATTTGTGATAAGATTTCACTCTATGTCATTCTGCATGAGAATTCCAACCTTTCCCAACACTACTGAATATATTATCTATCCTTGGTTGAATCCTCTTAATTATTTTCAAAGCAATTGATTGTGGCTGTGTGTATTTATTTCTAATCTGTTTAAACTATTGCTTTTTGTGTCTTTTTATTGTCAGCATCAAGTTGTTTTGGTTGCTAGAGCCTTATTTTATATTTCTAAATCTAGCAATGAGATGGCTCCAGGTTATTTTCTTTTTGGTCAAGGTTATTTTAGTTATTTAGTATTCTCTCTTGTTCCATAGGAATTTGAAGATGTTATTTTTCTGTTATGAGTATTGTTGATGGCATAGAATATATAGATTGATTTGATCAGTATGACATCAAGTAATATCTGTTCTTTTGATTGTGGTCATGGTATCCACTTATATTTGTTAGCTTTATTAGTAATTCTTTTTATCACTTTTCTACCAGTTTCTTCTATACAGAAAACCTTAGAATTTTATCCAACATAGATCAACCTAGAACACACTACTCAGCAAAAATAAACTAGACATAAGAGACAAACTCTATAAATCTCCATTAAGTATACAATTTAATACATTAAAACCACAGGGGTAGAAAGGAGAATGATGTTACTATTGTCTTGAAGTTGGTAGACATAGTTGAGAGAATGTTAATAGGCTTCAAAGAAATATTTTATGGTGTTTACTGCACAGCCTAAGAATTATACCTAATAATAATGTGCCATACACTTTAAAAGTGTGAGAAGAGATTAGGAATATCTTTGAAACAAATCACTAGATGACACTTACGCCAATCAACGTGATTTGAGTATTCCATAATGCATGCATTTTTAAAAACACCACACTGTGATCCATAAATATGTAATTATTTTTTAGATACAATACAATTTGAAATATAAAACTCATGCCTGAAGTTCTAATAAAAATGAGAAAAAAAATCATTGATGTCATCCTTGCTCAACTTTTGTTAAGAAAATCATGATGGTAACGTTTTAATAGGTGCAAATTTTGAACTTCCTAATCAACAAAATATTACAGCAAACACTTTGTTCTTCTGACTCTTATAATCAGTGTGTCCCCACTCTGCAGTTCTCTCTGAGCCTTAGGTACAAGAGTTGTACTGTAGCATAGTCTTCCTCTAATAAATAGTGTCAAATGGTCAGTCCTGACTACGTAAGCATTCTAGTAAAATTATATGCTCTAAAAGGATGTATTTATGAATTTATGATGCACACATGCAGGCATATGTGTGTGTAACAATGTGTATGCATGCGTGTTACAAATAATGAAAAAATCATGAATTTAAAGAGAGTAAGGATGGGCATATGGGACTATTTGGTGAGAGAAAGGGGAAGGGAAAGATAATAAAATTATAAACTCAAAAACTTTTTCTGGTTTTAGGACCCTGCTAGAAAGGGTTAGCATGAAGGACTTAACACCAACGGCAGCCTAAGCATGATCACGTACTTACTAGATTATTGTTGTTCCAAATACACTTTTTGATTATACATCAAGAATAGAATTGAGTTTTGGTTTTTGTTCAATTAAAGCTATGTTTTTTCTTTGCTATTCTTCATGAATACAACTGATAATGTTCTATGAGTGTAATAAAGACATTCTGGAGATGTTCCAAAATAAAATAAAACAAAATTGAAAAACTAAATGTTAAAACTTGAAATTTACGTGACTATCATCACAGTTATAACTCACCTGAGATTAACACACAACCTGAAAGGCTTTTGATGAATAAAAAATTGGACAAATTCTTTTGCAAATCTTCATGTGCTGAGCTGTTCTTAGTTCAAGGACATAGATATCATTGACTCACTGCCTTTCTTGCTTTCCTACTTTTGGCAACATTCTGGTTACTATGCTAAAGAGAGTGGATCTGTCTTTAATTTCTTACTGTGCACTAATGCCTTGTTCTAAACAAAGAGGAATTCTGAATTCTTTAAATTTAAGATTCCAGCACCTTCTCTTTTGTTTATATTTCTAGTATATCTCAAATCCACTCTCTCGTATTGTTCGGTGGATGTATTATTTTCTGCTTCGTTTCCCTAATAGGTCAACTCATCGTTACAGTATTAAACCATTCTTGTGGTGAAATGGCTTCATTGATTCCCTAATGTCACCAGGAGGATGCTCATTCAAGATCATTCACACACCTCTGCAAAATTACCTGCATTCTCTGAAAACAATTTCTCTTATAATTTCTTATTCTAGAAAGATAACATTTATTCTGCAAGGCTAAATGACATTTGTGTGTATGTGTGTGTGTGTTTGTGTGCACGTGCATGTATTATTTTCAACTAATTTTATTTTTATCTTTTCTTTCCTTCATGTGTCCTCCTCTTAGAGAATATTAGTAAATTATTACCTGATTTTTTAGCTTTTACTTTTTGATACCAATGCTCATTTAAATTATAAACTTAAAAATGGGAGCCACACTGTTATTTTCTCTGTATTACTAATATTAAAGATATTAATATATTTAACATCTTAATATTATACAATAAAATATTTCTTTGTTTGAGAAATCTCAAGTAATGAAAATATTTTATAATATCAAAGTTTTATGCACAACACATGCATACACATGCACACACACAGTAGAAGAATTTATATTTATGGCCTGACAATACTTCCCATAAGAATCACAGACTGACAAAACCTCCAGTACCAGGAACAAAAAAATTTTCATTTGAATGTTTGATCAGGGTAGATCAAGAGACTCTCAAATAGTAGATCTATCTATCTATTGATAGAGTCTTCTTACTTCTCAGAAATAGGAGGTAACACCTTTTTTCCAGAAGGAACCTCATCCTTAGGATATTGGATTTGGATTTTTCAGTTGGATCTAGACTGAAAGTCTCTGTCTGGAGGTCTAGCTTTCATAATACCAGAAAATATTAAGTAAGCTGCAAAGAGAGGAAAGAAATTGATAGCCTTTAGTAGCTACAACATCTATGATCCACAACAGTGACCAACACAGCAAGATATCTACAAAGGTACAGTAAGTAACACAAATATGTTGGTGGCAACCAAAAGTTGTCAATTTAATAGGAGGGGAATCACATAGGGTGCTAAGAAAACCTAGCCAAATTCTGGGTTATTGAGGTAACTGACTTTAGAAAAAAAAATACTCATCACAACCGTTTTGCTAGACCCACATAATTCCTGACTACATTCAAATTATACCCCCAGATAAGTGCATCTTAACTACATATCCCTCCCCCATAAATGAAACTGTTCTTTACAGCAAATGGAGACCCACCACAACAAATCACAACTGGACACAATGCGGAGATCAAAGGATCAAGATGAGCTCAGTCTCAGTGGGTACGTCCACATTACAGTTGCTGTATCTACAGCTCAGGGAACATCACAAAAGACGTACTAATGCGATTGTAAGAGTCAGAATGCCAGCAAGACTGCTGTGAAACAATCTCCCGAAGGAACATCAACATGAACGAGAACAGAACAATAGCAGTATCAAGAGACATGAAGTATGGACCACTAAAGGCCTCTGCAAGAGGGAGAATTAGCTTCTCCCAAGGATGCATCCTTCATTGACTATCCAATACAAAGTGGTCAACCTTGAAAACCGTATAAACCCAAGCAACAAAAATGGACTCAGGACTTCGTCTATAGAAATCTATGGATATATTTACATATATACATCTGTGAATGTAGCAAAAACAATCATGGAAAAAGGACTGGAGGGAGAAAAGGGACGGTGAAAGTGATGTGGGATTCTATTTTAATTAAAAATATATTAAAAATATATTGATTGCCCAGTAGGCCACTTTTTAAATTTTCTTTTGACTTGTTCTAACCTAGAAGATAAGTGAACACACAGCCTTCATTATTTTTCTGAAAATGTTGGATGATATTCAGTTCAGCATTAGATTTTAAATCAGTAAGAGATTTTGATAAGGGCAACTTCGAACATTCTAGAAAAATTTCAGCACCCTCTAAAACACCATCAAAACTTCAGGGTGTATATCTTTCGATCAAAATGTGCAAATGTTTATTTTGAGCCATCTTTGTGTCATTTCGAATCACAGACTTTTATGTACAATTTCCATGGCACAGATGAGGCTATGACAGCGTAATTTATTCATTGAGTAAGCTACATAGCAAATTTAAATATTTCCTTGTATCTCTAATAGCAGATTGGTACTTTGGACAGCCAATATTCCAGTAAATGCAAACAAAAACAACACCGAAGATTTGTTTTGTGTCATTTATTTTCAATGTGCTTTAATTGCACAGGAACTTTAATTGAGCTGTAATTGCACTTTATTGCATGCATTTGTATGAATTAAAAAATACTTAAAGCATAAGCGTGGTAGATGAAACAATTCCATGCATACAGCAGTTCCCATAAAGAAAAGTTTTATCATCAGTTTTGTTACCACTATTAGACAACTTAAAGTGAAGATTGCAATGCAGTCACATTGTGTTCAACTGGGCCTTTTATTTTCTGTTAATTCGTCTTTTCCATCTCAGACAAATTTGTTCAGTCTCAGCTATTTTACTCCCTATTCTCTCCGATAGAATCCAAACCCTAGATTCCGTATGGATCTCCATAGTTTCCGACTCCACTTTTCTGAAGCAAGGAAAATGGGGGAAGAGAACATTTGTGTATTGTTGCTGCATTCTCGCTGCTCTCTGTGTAGCAGCCTTCCACTATGCCCACAGATCCCATTGACTGCAAATGCTCCTTAAAACCAGCTCTCTGTATCTCCTGGCCTCCTTGGCTCAGGATGCTACTGGCTTTTTAGAGTTCCTGACTTATTTTTTTTTGTAGTTTTTCTTTGTGCTAATTTTGTCCTCACTTCTGTGTCTACTCTCTCTCTCTGTCTCTCTGTCTTTCTCCATCTTCCCCTCTCTCTTTAACATGCATATGTGGTACATCATTTTTACAAATATACGAATCTTTTTTTGCTTTATGTGTCTTTAATACATAACTTGAGATATAAATTATGGTCAATTAAGAACAAATGAGAAGTTGACTATATAATGTAGATGACATTATTTCCAAGCTAAACTTTACACGTGCCTTATCAGGACTAATTAAATTGCAAGTACACAAAAGAGTGAGAAAATGCTGAGTTCAAATTTTCGTTTTTGCTTAGGCCACATAAAGAACTTTTTATATTAATCTATATCAAATTTTATTTGCTTAATTGAGGTGTGATTTAAATTCTGCTTTAATATTAAGGACAATTATCACTAAAATTAGGTACTATTCACATGGAAAGATGAGGAAAGAACTGCAACTGAGATCTGACTCCCTCCCTGAATATGAGCCTTTAAGTGTTCTCAGTTTGTAACCATTTATCTATTAGAATTTTACAATAATAGATCTATATTCTGTCTGTAGCACAAATAATAAAAACTCAGAGACAGAAATTGGTGTTCAACCTGAAAACGAGAAAAGCAAAGCAATCAAGCCCCTAGAAAAGTCTTACCTCTCTCTACCAAGACTGTGCAATTACGGACATACAGACTAAGCATACTGAGCAGACTCTCTTCTCCCATTTTATATTCCCTCTAGTGCTAGGCTTAAAGACTCCCTAGGACTGGGATTAAAGGTGTAGACCACCACCTCCTGGATTTGTTTCCGCATTGTTCTTGTGTAGTCCAGGGTGCCCTTGAACTCACAGAGATCCTTCTTCCTCTGTCTCTCAAAATCCTGGGTTTAAAGGTGTGTGCCACCACTGCCTGACCTCTAGTGGCTTAGTTTTTTCCGTCTGATCTTTAGGCAAGCTTTATTTATTAAAATATAAACAAAATATCACTGTATCTGCTCAATGTTATCCATTCACTGTGCTCTGTTTCTTTCACAGTTTCACCTGTTTTCACCGCCGTTCATGGTTGTATTCACCAGCCAGATTTCTTAGGTTCAACAATTATTCTTCTTCATTCCTTGCACATTTATGTGTTTCACGGGCCATCAGTTACTTTTCTTACATTTCAGCAGATGTAGCATTAACTTGGTTTTCCCACATCCAATATTTGCAAAGCAATAAACAGTTTATTGGCCGTTCCTAACTAGAAACAATTCCTAAAATTTTTATGTATTTTTCTTACAGTTAGCCAAGATCAGTTCAATATTCACAACCATTAATCTCATTCCAGCCAGGCACAGATAGCAAATGTGGGAGAGAAACTGCCAAGCAGGTTATGTTACAGACTGAAGAGACAGAATACTATTGAGATAGAATCACCTATTTTTTCATGGTATCATATTTCATTTAAATTTTTCCATATTTGTTACATGCTGTGAAGTATATTATTGACTTGTACTTTATTTGGATTCTAATATAAAGCAAATACCACATGAGGGGTTGTTTACATCTCCCTGTTTAAATCTCCAACCTACTATATATTACGTACTAACACGATCTCTAATTTTGGAAAAATAAATCAAAACATTGATATAGTTCAATAATATATCCAGAGTGTCGTAGTTGATGTACACTGTAGATATATTTGAAAGTAAGTCTGTGTTACCCTAGAATTATGTAGACCTTTATCAACATTTACAAGGATGTTGTGAGGAAAACTGCAGCACCATTACACACGCTTTTATTAACTTAATATTATGGAGCACAGTTGGCCACAGACAAGGTAATATACAAATATTGAATAGATTATATATGGAGTTAATTTTTAAATATTATGTCTAAAAATAGAAATAGATGAATAAAAGAACTAATATAAAAATAGTATTCTTTCTACTTGTGCCAAAGTTTCATGAGATTCAAATATCTTTTTTTTTTAACTGGCATATAGGTCAGAGAATTTATTCTTATTTTTCTCTCATCTAGCTACTTCATTTCTGGAATAAGTCTTTGGTGATATCAAGATCATCTTGTATTAATTAGAAAAAAGCCTATGTGATATTGTAAATGTCATTTATGTCAACAGCAAGCTATTTTTTAACTATTCACACATATGTGGGGCTTTAATTTATCATGCCATCTACCATCTGGATTTTTCAAGAAAGCATTTTTAGTGCATTTTAATAAAGGACATATTGAAGAAAGCAGTTTATTGATAAATGAAGCAATGGGCATTTACACTTCTCCCTGGTAACTTCTCACTGAAGTTCTGTGTCTGGTAAAATTTTGGTTAGGTTTACCATGGTGGTGCAAACATTTCATCCAATTTTTGGGAGAGAGGGTCAGCAGGATTAAAGTTGCTTATGCTATATAATGAGAATCTGTTTCAAAACAAACAAGCAAACAAACTAACAAACATCAAAGATCTTGGAATACAGCTTGACATTGCAACCCTTCCCCACAATATGTAAGTCCCTGGATTAAAACCTAATAACAGAATAAAGATGTTATTCTGATTAGGTAATTCATTTTTGCATAAAAAGTATGTTTAAACTCACACGAAATAACAAAAGTAATATCAGAAGGAGTCATTCTTGCCATCCACATGTTCTTGGCGCTTACACAAACTATGTAAGTGTACAGTATCTATCAGAGAAAAATATATTTTCTGATTTTAAAGCGACATGGTTCTTCTATTTTTATAAATCTTGAAATAATTAAGTGTTTCTGTTGAGAGAGAAATAGAGACAGTGGGAACATAATGGCATACTTTTCCCAAGCTTTCCCGGTTTTCTCGTTTACTTTTAGCTCAAACATAATGCCTCTAAAAGAGACACTCTTTTCAAACCCATTACTTACTGTCTCCTAATGAGGGTAATCAATAGTGACTCACCCTGAAGGGATCAGGGTTAGATCATCTCTCTGACACTGAAATTTCCTGTAAACACCAGCTCCATCTTGAATAATCTGTGCATGGATTCATGAGACCAAAGTAGAAGTTTACTCACCCACGGCCAGACATATTTTATTTTAATGTATCTTCCTCTGTGATAAATTATTGACTTCTGAAAATGCATTGTTTCAGAATCTTTTTCTATCTACAAAAATATTCATCAGAGTAGTTTTGTACCCTGGCGCAATGTCATCTTTTCTACACAAATGACATGTCTGGCATTTTTATATCCTATCCTTCAATTTTCTCAAACTCTGATGTCAAAACAATTACCTGATTAAGGGACAACACAAAATACAGATGAGGCACTCTCACAGGCTGCTTCCGTATTTTTTTACTTCTTGGAAAAGGTAAAGAAACGAAACAGAAACTGAGCTTTAAGGGCTTCTGACGTATTTTTTTCCTGGGCTTTTCACTTGCTTTCAGCCCTGGCATGCCTTGAGACAGTCAGAGTCACTGGTGAACCTTTGATCTCACTGTATTTAATTAGGGAAACCAACAGGATCTTGTGTTTGGAGGCCAGCGATGTGTAAAAAGCCACGTGTCATGTGAAGCCCGACAAATTGTAGTGAGTATTTTTGGACAGCCAACTTAGAAGGCCTTTTGCTGTCTGTGCACTGTCAGCTTTTGACTCAAGCAGAGTCGATTAACATAAAAAGAGAATCCTCCATTCCTGGGGCATGCCTGGAAAGCATGAATCTGTCACTTTTGATTCAATTTTTTTTTTCTTGAGCTGGGTCATGTACAATATAAAACCATTACCATTCATACCCTGAAGCTCTTTTCCCCTCACCTAGGCTTTATATCTGTAGGTAGTTATCTGCTCAATTTCTTAGTTTCCCTAGGAATAATATTTATCATCACTGTACATTCATTGTCCATAAATTAATCCACTAA
Organism: Myodes glareolus; assembly: GCF_982192425.1. Taxonomy (NCBI): domain Eukaryota; kingdom Metazoa; phylum Chordata; class Mammalia; order Rodentia; family Cricetidae; genus Myodes; species Myodes glareolus. Next base: position 55,979,298 of record NC_142040.1, read on the forward strand.
TGAATTTATAATTATATTTATTATCACTGTACATTCATTGTCTATTAATTAATCCACTAATGAATTTCAATCACATTGTGTCATTATGTATTCAAACACATAAAATTTAACTTATACTAACCTGCAGTGGAGCCAGGAAAAAAAATAGTGAATTTTCAGTGTAAATTTGCAACTTGGAAGTGATGAATTTTGTTTTGTTTTTTTTTCAGGTAGATGGCATGTTTCTGATTTTTTTACTTATTTAGTATACCAGAAGTGGCACAGTGTTTCTAAGTTTCAGTTTTAAATCACTGCTCACTACTAAACTTCAAGATCTTAACATGTGAGATGGTTGAAATCAGAGAGCACTGTGATTTGGGCCAAGGCTAGGCTATAATCTTGGCCCTTTTTCTCTGTTTCCTTTTTATAGTTGGGAAGAGCTACCATGACCAAGACAACATGTGAATGAGAACATTTTTAGAGGCTCACAAATGCAGGTGGTTAGAGTCCCGGCCCCTGATGATGAGAAGCATGCAGGAAGACATGGTGGCATGGAGCTGTAGTCATAGCTGAGAGTTTACATGTTGAGATAACAGGAAGGCAGAGAAAGGGGTGTGGGAAGATGGGGGGGAGAAAGGAAGGAGGGAGGGTTGCTTGAAGGGAAGGAGGAATGGAGAACTAAGCTCTCTGTTAATGGTTTGGGCATTTGAAATTTCAAATCCCATCTCAAGTGACACACTTCATCTAGCAATGCCACATTTCCTCAACCTTCTCAACAGTTTACCAACTAAGGACCAATCAGTCAATCATTCTTGATCAAACCAAAACATCCTTACAAGGGTGAGCATTTCTTTGTTACTAAATGAACTTCTTTCTAACTCTTGGAGATGATTTCCTCATCCCTGATCTAATGTCAAGGAGTGCATGCTATTTCCCCAAAACTCATAAGACATATGGTCCTCATACCGTGAATTACCAATCCCTCATCTTGCTTGATCACCTCCTTCTTTCACTATTTTTAGTATGATCCTTCAGTGATTGCAATGGTTAGAGGTTGCATTATCTATAATTAAAAAATACCCTTCTGTGGTAAAGCCACAGACCCCATCTCTGTCCATTCCAGGAAACCTTACCCTAATGACCCTGACTTACTACAAGTGTTGTCAGTGATTAACTGCAGCACATTGTGCCCTGAATATACTTTATTATTGCAGAAGGAAATGGAAACTCAGAACTTATCATGTGGCAACTGCATATCATCCTTAGGTTTTCAAGACTCATAGGTGATGCAAGGTATGTGTGGGTCCTCCTGCTACATTGTGCTGGAATTTCATGCTCTTCAATTATTTCATTTATCAAACATACATTTAATATATTCAAACCTTCTTCAAGTTCTACATATTACATTATGTTATTATCCAATGAACAAAATAAAATGTATGTACTTTGTTTACTTTAAATAAGTTACATAAACAGCTTTAAATTTGATCAAGAATAGATTTCTTTCCATTAATTAACAGAATAAAGAAAGGGTGTTTGCTGTGTAGGGCTTTTTGACAGGTTGTTTTGAATGTATACTAAAACTTTCTAGGTTGTTATAATACTTTTATACTACTGATTTTAAACTGACTAGTTGTAAAAAGTAATTGTGTGTGTGTGGTTTATTTCCTTGTCTGTGCACCATGTGCATGAAGCAGTGAGAAAAGGCCTTTGGATTCCTTGGACCTGGAGTTAAAAGTAGTTGTGAGATGCTCCAGTGTGGGTGTAGAGAACTGAGTCTCTGCAATATCAGCAAGTCTTCTTTACATCTTAACTGTCAGTCAAGTCCAGAAATACCATTGTTGTTGTTGTTGTTGTTGTTGTTCTTCTTCTTCTTCTTCTTATTATTATTATTATTATTACTATTATTTGGACTTTTGAGACAGGGTTTCTCTGTGTAACTTTGTACCCTATTCTGAAACATGGTCTGTAGACCAGGCTGGCCTCAAACTAACAGAGATTCACCTGCCTCTGCCTCCAGAGTGCTAGGAATAATGGGGTGTGTCACCATCACCCAGTTTATACAATTATTTTTTCAAGAGGAAATATATGCAGAACTGTTAATTGTAATCTGTAATATGTATTAATTACATATACAATATTACAATATTAGTTGTAATATGTAATCTGTTAATTGGTTTTGATTCTTCTATTAATTCTTTATTAATCTTCCCAAGTGCTTTAAAGAAGAGGTTTATAATAATAGTATGTTCTTAAATGAATCATGGATCTTTACTTAACACTTTATGGCAATTTGGGGTGAGCCTGTATTTCCATACTGCAAGAGCAAGCCAATTATTTTCTTAATTCATAATGAAATGCATTTGTCATTATGGAATGATGAAAATAAATAATATTTTAGAGAGAGCTGTAGATCTAAGTCTTGAACCTGACATATGCAAGAGAGATTTTAAAAAGTGCAGGAAGTATTGACTTATAGTTCAATTATTGTCAAGGGTATCCACCATCATTTGCATTATACGAAAGTATAAGAATTAATCAAACAGTGCCAGCAATGACAATGTATACTTTGCTATAAAAAGTACAGCTGATTTAAAAGAAATACTGAAAATAAGAGGATTAAATAATAGAAAGGAAGAATTCACAAGGATGTATGAATCTCCAACTCATGGATTCCTCATGAATTTCTCTAGGTTATTAACATAATTTTAGTAAAATATACTTGACAGAGTATAAACCTCCCACCTGATTTAATCACAGGTAGCTTTAGATCAGGGAGAATATTTCTTTATGGTTAATTCATCATAGTGTGGAAGATCAAACCTTGAGGAGGTTTTTATTTTGTTTCCAAATAAAATTTATCATTTGTACAGAGCTGGTTTTGATAAAAATGGAAATATGTGTTGCAGGATAGCCACGCACAAGGCAGGAAGGCTTAGGAAGTCTTCAGAAGAAGAACACCCAATGGGACTCCTCTTCAGCTTATGCAGTTCAAAGTGGTCTTTCCTTTGCATCCCAGCGATGACACTAGGTAGGCATCAGGGCAGCAATATCAACCTGATCACAAAATAAAAAATTATTGGTGTGGTCTCTGCACTGCCCTTGATCTGTGGTTCTTAGACAATGCTTTTCTTGAATTTCCTAAGTGAATGAGGACAAAATATTATACCACCTGAATTTATAGGCATAAATATTGGAATTTAAAACTCCAATTGCAGTATTTTTGTATATAGGATTGGTTTTCACAGAATCAGTGCTTATTGTAAACCTAGATTCAACCCATGCTTTCTTATATAGGTAAAATCACTTTTAGCACACAAAGGTGGCATTTTGCCTTCAGATTAATAGTCTTTTGATTTTGCTTAGTAAAATTGCATTCTTAGGTATTGTCTTTGAAATATAGCCACAAATACCTTGTTTTGTGACTTTTGAATTTATTTTGCTTAGGATAAAACTAATTGGTAATTTTAGAAACAACACATTTCATCGATATACCCTGTATTAATCAGGGTTCTTTAGAGAAACAGAACTTACAGAATGAATCTCTTTCTCTTTCTCTGTGTGTGTGTATTAGATAATACATAATATAAATTCTAATAAATCACCTGTATGTATACACATTGAGAGGTAAACAGAGGTATAGATAGATAGATAGATAGATAGATAGATAGATAGATAGATAGATAGATAGATAGACAGACAGACAGACAGATAGACCTCATAATCCCTTATATATTAGATTGGCTAACAGGTTTACAGTTTGTGGTTCAGTATTCTAACAATGGCTGTCTACTAACAGAATATCCAAAAGTCCAGTAGTAGCTCAGTCCATGAGGTTAGATGTCTCATCTTGTTTTCAATATTAACCAAAATTTGAAAACAGTGAATTTGAATGCAAGTGAAGATATGAACTTGCCCACATGAACTTGAGTTAGAAAGCAAAGAGAGAGCTTCCTTCTTCTATGTTCTTTACACAGACTGCCAGTAGGTGTGGCCCAGATTAAAGGAGCATTCTACTACCTCAAAAATCCATATTAGAGGTGGTTTTCTCACTTTTTTATTACATATACAAGAAAGCAAATATTTAACCAAGAAAAAAAATTGGATAGGCATGCCAGTCGTTTGGATTTTAGATAATTACAGAGGTAGTCAAGTTGACAACCAAGAATAGCCTCTATATACCTATTTACAGTATCTTGGGATCACATATGTTAGGCTTCCTATATAAAAAGGAATTTTTTGTACTTTACACTATTAAAAGTGCAGTTATATATAAAACATACTCAGAGATGCATATTAGTAATCTATTGATGATCGCTATTGATTATCATGCAGTTATGAAATGAATTTCTTCATAGTCCCAGCGCTAAAAAATGGAAAAGGTGACAGAATCAGTTATATCATTATGTGTTGATGCTAATTTCTATTTTAAGTTCAATAACTTTAGTTTATTTTTGTCAACAAAATAGATATATTATAAAGCAATCATATGTCACTCATGGAAAACAATGAAATAAATCTTTCTTATCCACTTTACTCATAATGTAATTATACTGTATCCTTTTTGGTTTATTCAACAAATCCCTAAATATTAGATACTCTTTTCTCAACAAGATCATAATACTGAAATTTTAGATTTTTACAATATTTTCTTAGCTTCCAAAGCATTTTCCCCTTTACCGGTTTATCTTAGTGCTAAAACAATACTGCAAAACATTTCTTTTTAAATTAAATGTACATTCAAAAGCTTATGGCAATTGAGGGAATTGACCAAAGCAACACAACTAGGAAGTAGCAATGCTGAGATCTGAAATAAGTGTATAAAACATGTTTGATCATCTCTCTTTTCATTCATTTAGAGTTTCTCTCATGAGCCAAGCAATTTTTAAGTACCAAGACTCTGTAATGAAAGCTAAGTAGAGACAAATTCAATGTCCTCATGAAATGTACATACTAGCAAGGTGAGAACAATCATAAATGAACATTTTCAAGTAGAAAACATTTCCACAGTCATTTAGATGGAGGGATGTGATTGGAAGTGACTTACGGAGAATTTGATTCTTCGATCATAGCACATACTTTGAACTGAGTTGCCATTAGTGGCAGATTAAAAAGGTTTTACAAAAAGTATCTAGATGGAAGCAGGAGATTTCAGTTCACATTCCTTCAGTATAAACATTCATTATAATAATAGCATATTTCTTCTGGGGCTTTTATTTGTATTTAAACAAATATGAAAGCAAATGATAGAATTTATAGACATGTCTTAGAATATGAGCCAAAGTATGTGGTATGATTCCTTGTCATATAATACATCAGAGAGCGGGATCTCAAAGTACAAGTGTATTTGTAAAGCATATAAGAAAAGTTCATTTTAAAGTTGTTTTGATTTGCATTTCCCTGATCGCTAAGGAGGTTGAGCATGACCTTAAGTGCCTTTTGGCCATTCGAAGTTCATCTATTGTGAATTCTCTGTTCAGTTCAGTACCCCATTTTTTAATTGGGTTAATTAGAGTTTTAGTGTCTAGTTTCTTGAGTTCTTTGTATATTTTGGGGATCAGACCTTTGTCTGATGAGGGGTTTGTGAAGATCTTCTCCCAGACAGATGGTAGCCTTTTTGTCTTACTGACAGTGTCCTTTGCTTTACAGAAGTTTCTCAGTTTCAGGAGGTCCCATTTATTCATTGTTTCTCTTATTGTCTGCGTTCCTGGGGTTCTGTTTAGGAAGTGGTCTCCTGTGCCTATATCTTGTAGACTACTTCCCACTTTCTCTTCTATCAGGTTCAAAGTGGTCGGATTAATGTTGATGTCTTTAATCCATTTGGACCTGAGTTTTCTGCATGGTGATAGATATGGATCTATTTTCATTCTTCTACAGGTTGACATCCAGTTATGCCAGCACCATTTGTTAAAGATGCTTTCCTTCTTTCATTGTATACCTTTAGCTCCCTTGTCAAATATCAGGTGTTCATAAGTTTGTGGGTTAATACCCAGGTCTTCTATTCGATTCCATAGGTCGACTTCTCTGTTGTTATGCCAATACCAAGCTGTTTTCAATACTGTTGCTCTGTAATAGAGTTTGAAGTCAGGGATGGTAATGCCTCCAGAAGTTCCTTTATTGTATAATATTGTTTTGGCTATCCTGGGTTTTTTGTTTTTCCATATAAACTTGATTATTGTTCTCTCAAGGTCTGTGAAGAAGTTTGATGGGATTTTGATGGGAATTGCATTGAATCTATAGATTGCTTTTGGTAGAATTGCCATTTTTACTATGTTGATTCTCCCAATCCAAGAGCAGGGAGATATCATCTTACACATGTCAGAATAGCCAAACTCAAAAACACCAATGATAGCCTATGCTGGAGAGGATGTGGAATGAGGGGAACACTCATCCATTGTTGGTGAGAATGCAAACTTGTGCAGCCACTGTGGAAATCAGTGTGGCGGTTTCTCAGGAATCTGGGAGTCAACCTCCCTCAGGACCCAGCAATTCCACTCTTGGGAATATACCCAAGAGATGCCCTAACATACTACAAAAGCATTTGTTCAACTATGTTCATAGCTGCACTATTTGTAATAGCCAGAACCTGGAAACAACCTAGGTGCCCCTCAGTAGAAGAATGGTTAAGAAAGGTGTGGAACATATACACATTAGAGTTTTACTCAGCGGTAAAAAACAATGACATCTTGAATTTTGCATGCAAATGGATGGAAATAGAAAACGCTTTACTGAGTGAGGTAAACCAGACCCAAAAAGAGGAATATGGTATGTATTCACTCATAAGTGGATTCTAACCATAATTAAAGGTCTTTGAGCTTATTATTCGTGATCCTAGAGAAGCTATATAAGAAGGTGAACCTGATGAAAATCATGTAGCTATCCTTCTGGAGATTGGAAATAGACAAGAGTCCCAAGTAACCTCGGGTGCATGGGGGGGGGGGGTGGGAGGATTGTTGGAAGGGGAGAGGGTTAGAGAGAAGGGAGTAGGGGAGGGATGGGGAAAGCTCGGTGGACTGGGTTGAGGGGGAGGGAGGAAGGATAGATATGGGATCAGGGAAGAATATATTTCAACTAAGGGAGTCATTTTAGGGTTTACAGGAGACTTGATTATAAATGGGATCTCAGGTCCAAGGAGAGATCCCCAGATTGTTCTCTGGACAGAGGAGAGGGTGCCTGAAAAGGCCTTGGCCCATAACCATACTGATGAATATTTTGCTTATCATCATAGAACCTTCATCTGGCGATGGATGGAGATAGAGACAGAGACCCACATTGGAACACTGGACTTAACACTCTAGGTCCAAACGAGAAGTAGAAGGAAAGAGAACGTGAGCAAAAAGTCAAGACCAGAGGGAACCTTCATCCGACCATGGATGGCGATACAGACGGAGACCTACATTGGAGCACCGGACTGAGCCCCCCGAGGTCCAAATGAGGAGCAGAAGGAGGAAGAAAATGAAAAAGAAAATCAGGACTGCGAGGGATGCGATCACCCACTGATACAAGGGGACAGATCTAATGAGCATTCACCAAGGCCAGTTGGACTGGGACTGAACAAGGACGCGATCCAACCAGATTCTCTGAATGTGGCCGGATTCTCTGAATGTGTCTGGCCCGGAGTCTTTCTGAAAAGCCATTGACAATGACACTGGGACTTGTTTCCTCTGCATATACTGGATTTTGCGGATCCAGTCCGTCTGGACACTCACCTTCCTGGACCTGGAGGGAGGGGGGAGGAACTTGAACTTCCCACAGGGCAGGAAACCCTGACTGCTCTTAGGGATGGAGAGGGAGGAGGAGAGGGAGTGGGAGGGTGTTGGGAGGAGGGGCAGAATTGGAAACTTTTATAATTTAATAAAATTACTTTCAAAAAGAAAAGAAAAGTTCATTTTATTCTGAGTGACATGGCTGCTTTACAAATATAGCAAAATTGAAAGAAAATGTTTGCCTTCAGATATAACTTATATCAGTTTGTACGTAAATATTTGCTACTCTATTCCTTACTTGAATGTTAGGAGTTATAGAACTAAGAAACATATATGATTTGGGAATAAAATTCAAACACCTTGAATTCCAACTTCTCAAAAGAATCTTGCCAATGTACATGTATAAGGTGTAGTAGATATCTCATACATAACATTAGAAGACAAAAATTTTAAATCTGGATGGCATACCTTGATATATTTTGTCTTCTAATGTTATGTATGGGATATCTACTATCTTTGCAATAATTTCTGTGTTGCTGAAAATACTAACAACTACCCACACAACTAGCCGTATAGCAGTTTCCAGTGCTCTGAAACTCCAGTTGCAGGGTATCTGGAGCCATTTTCATGCCTCTGTGGACAATGCATGGATATCCTGCACAGACATACATTTATAAATGTAAACTAAAAGTAAATAAAATCTCAAAAATATAAAATAACAAGAAGATTGAGATTTATAGAAGAAAGTCTTTCAGCGTTTTGAACTTCTAGGAAATGACTTCTGTACTGGCTCAATACTATGTTGATGAAGACCTCTTGACAATGATACAAATTAATGTTAAAATAGAAGGAGTTTGGGCAAAATTAGATTTATTTAACAGACCCTTTGTGAAAACTATCATGGTGGAAAATTCTAAAAGTCTGGTGAAGTAAATTATTCTAAATCTCAAGTGATTGTTGACTTGTAGAAGTATTAATAATGCTGTGTGCATGCTGGAAGTGTTTATTATTTCTGTGAAACATAAAGTATGGTTAAAGAGACAATCTATGGTATTGCTAGATAATAAGTAGATAGAATGATAGATAATCAGGCAAAACTCCTTGAAAACAGAAGTATGTGTAGACATCTTATAGAGAGGGAACTGAAGGGATCAAGTGTTGCGAACAAAGTATGAGGAGCGTAGAAGAGAATACAGAAGGATGGGATTGACGAGGTGGAGCCTGGAATATCAAACAAGTAAAATGGTGGCTTAAAGGGGATTCCACTGGACTGAGCTCCCAAGGTCCTAATGAGGAGCAGAAGGAGGAAGAACATGAGCAAGGAAGTCAAGACCGCGAGGGATGTGTTCACTCACTGAGACGGTGGGACTGATCTAATGGGAGATCACCAAGGCCAGTTGGAATGAGACTGATGGAACATGTGATCAAACTGGACTCTCTGAATGTGGCTGACGGTGGAGGCTGACTGAGAAGCCAAGGACAATGACGTTGGGCTTTGATTCTACTGCATGGACTGGCTTTGTGGGAGCCTTGTCTGTTTGGATGCTCACCTTCCTGGACCTGGGGGGAACGGGGAGGACCTTGGACTTCCCATAGGGTAGAGAACCCAGACTGCTCTTTGGCCTGGGAAGGAGGGGGAGAAGGAGTGGGTGGAGAGGAGGGAAGGAAAGTGGGAGGAGGGGAGGAGGTGGAAATTTTTAATAATAATAATAAGGATTTTCCTAAAGCGAGATTGGCATGTCTACATCTCTGTTTACACTCTTTGGGAACCATTTTGATATATTTTGGATTCCCTGCGGCACTGCTTCATCCAAAGTAGAGCATTGAATAAAGGCCAAAGCCACTTTCAACCTTCTGTGTGAACTCCTAATCTTATATGGAGTGTTCTACTCCTGGTATTGGTGACTGCTCTTAAGTGTTGAAACCAGGAGAGGATAACTCCTCATTTCACAGTTTATTTTTCTGTCTGTATTTCTTAGTACCAGAAGTTAGTTGGAAGCCACCAAAGGGCCCACAAAACAAACAACAAATAAATACACTGTGCAAATTCCCAGTCCCAGAAATATAAAGCAAAGGAGAGAGGGCAGCCGTGGGAGTAAAGGACACCAGGTAAATAACCAGATGAAACAGCAGGCAGGCAGAAGGTGAGAATGAATGAGCGAGGAAAAAGACAGCAAAGCAGGTCAAGGGGCAGAGGTGAAAACTGGAGACAAAAAAGGAAACATGAGTGAGAGGGAGGAGAAGTGAAGCCATGGAATACATGCATTAAAAATACACGAGGTTTTAACTTTGAACGATCATGAAAAGACTTTTGCTGATATTTCCACAGTGAAATTGTGTGTTTGATTTGCTCAAGAAAAGCTGAAGAAATTGTACTGAAGTGTATCATTGGGGTTTCTGTGAGGTGTTGCCCCTCCAACTGAGGTATTGTTCCAAAATCCTTGATAGTCGTTAATTGTCTCATAGCAACAGCCACTTGATTCCCTTCATATTCCCCACATAGAATTGAAAGTTTCCATAATTCTGAGTTTAATACAATGGCTTTCACTCATTGTAGTTCTTTTAAAGACAATAGTTTGTCAAACATCAAGAGGACAAAAGATATCTTTCTCAAGGCCATGTTTCAGTGTTACTTGGTGGAAAAGCTTATGGTAGAGACAAACAGTCTGTAATTATTTATTTACTTCACTAGATTTATTTACTAATCCTTTGATTTTCTCAAAGCGTCTCATGCCACCCAGTCTTACCTTAAATTTGTGATGTATCCAAGGTTGTTATTAAATTCCTAATCCTTCTTATTTAAACCTCGAAGAACACATTATTTTTATTATAATAAACAAAATTAAGACTAAAACCATATACTTCCTATGTCCATGTTAATCATTGACTTTTGATAAGAACATTATCCATACACGTATAATATGTATTTGTTTATGCCATATATGTCAATATCAAGTCAAATCACATAATATTCCCAGGAAATTTTATTATTTTGTTGTTAAAACAGTTAATGATTTTTTATTTAAATCTAAAAGATTTTGGAAGATGATTGCATTTTGTTTTTTTTTTTTGGATAGAACAATAGTCTACTGGTATATAAATATTTGAGTCATTCTTTATTCTGTTACTTATTTGTGCTGTTTTTATATAGGATGATTCAAAAAATTAACAGATGAAAACAATGCCTTTGGATCCTTGATTTTATTACTCTGACACCTCTCTTAAATGTTCTGCATAAGACAAATCCGGGTCATACTCAATAAACCAGGCATTCAACAGTAGGTGACTGTTGTGGTGAGCAGTGTCTTCCATGATATTTTTACTGTTTTTATTTCCACTTTGTTTACATGATACAGGTTAGAGGCAAGGGGCAGAAAATAATTGTTTCCTCACAAGCTTACTTCATGAATTCAACAAAACAACATAGAAGGGAATAATTACGACCTCTACATTATTTCATTTAAAAGAATATGTTAATCATAAGTACATTGTTTCTGAACCTAAACAGCAGTTAGAGAGCAGGCACTCGGGTCACTGAGAGAACTTCTTCTTCTTCTTCTTCTTCTTCTTCTTCTTCTTCTTCTTCTTCTTCTTCTTCTTCTTCTTCTTCTTCTTCTTCTTCTTCTTCTTCTTCTTCTCCTTCTTCTTCTTCTTCTTCTTCTTCTTTTCCTCCTCCTCCTCCTTCCCCTTCCTCCCCCTCCTCCTCCTCCTCCTCCTTTTTCTTCTCTTGTTCTTCTTCTTCTGGGACAGCTTTTGGGAGTTGGTTTCCTCTTTCTACTGTGTGGGTTCAGCAAATTAAACTCCGAAAAGCTGTTCTTTCACCTCCACCTACAGTTGTTTGTTCATGTAGGCAGTGGCATGCTAACATGCGAGTGTGCATGGGAATACACATATACACTAAATAACATGTAAATAAAACACCCTAAATTTCATGGAGTAAAATTAAATATTTGTTTTATTACATTTATTTATTGCATTTCTACAATTATTTTTATTAAAACAGGAGATATCACAAAACTAAATGTACATTGGATACCACTAGAGAGCTGCATCTACCTTGTGAGGCTGTGATGTAACTCCCTCTTATCTTTCTGCTGGGCATGATGATAGTGTGTAACATAATACAAAGATGGTTTGATGGGTCTCCTAAAAACAAACAAAAAAACAAAAAACAAAAAAACAACTCCTCACTTCTCTGTCTGTGCTCTCCTTCCTAAGTACTGTTAGGACATACCTGACTGCTTTTAGAGTTACAAACCGCATTCTACAGTTGGGAACCTGTAGTTACCACCCTGACTCAGAGCTGCAGATTTCATAATTGTTCATAGCTTTACTATAATGTTTGTTTTTGTTTTAAAGTACTTCCAAAGAGCTTTTTACAAGACGTTTTAATTTTAAAGTGTTTTAGCAGTTTCACATGTATATAGTAAATTCTGTTTATTATTCTCATACCTTAATCTCTCTTATTTCCTTCCTACCCTTGTAATCCCCTCTTCTCTACAAATTCCTTTTCCATGTGCCTATGCCTACAAATGTAGTCTGTCCCCTGCTTTTCCTTTCAGCAGTTTCAGAGTATCAGGATTCATGTGATTGTCGTTGATGCATTTGGAGTAGGTTTTCCTACAGGGTGAAGTTAAAGGATCTAGTCGAATTCTTTTACATGTGGATGTCATTTTCCCCAGCATTTGTTGAAGAGGCTCTCTTTTATCCAGTGTGTATTTTAAAATATTTTCCCCCCAAATCAAGTACTTGAATAAATATGCCTTTGGGACGTCTACTCTGCTTTCTTTATCTATTCTGTTCTGTGCCAGGGCCATGTTATTTTTATTACTATAGATTTGGAGTATTTTTGTTGTTCAGGAATGTTTTGACTTTGTAGAAAACTCTTTTGTGTTTCCAAATGCATTTGTGGAAATTTTCTATTAATGAAAAAGAGAGTTATAGTTATTGTTGACATTGTATTGAATATGTACATAGATTTTAAGGGGTGACCATTCAAAATATTAATTTTTCACTTGCATCTGTCTAGAATTTCTTTCCAGTTCCTACTATTTTCTTATCTTCCATTCTTTAGGGTTTTAAAATTTTCCCTGTTCATGTCTTTGACTTCAGTAGTTGCGCTTATTCCTAGGTATTTTATATTTATTATGGATTATTAAATGAAATTTCACTTCACATATTTCAGTAGCTCCACAAATTGCATAGTTCATAATTATTAGTAAATCTTCTAAAATTTTGAGTGTCATGAAAGTTGATGCTGGCAATTGAAAGTGTTCAGAAATTTTAGAGAAGCAGAGATGTCATGGAAGAGAAGCTAATGATGCTTAGAAATAACTCCTCAGTGGTGAGATTTCTTTGACTTGTCAAAAAATGGGAAGAAATCTAAAAATTCTAAAATGAACAACGGCTAAAATAATTGAAAATACACATTAATCTTTTTCATTTAACTTTAAAAGTAAGTTAATAATGTCAAAGCCAGTCATTCAAAAAAGCTTTAAAGGCCTTTTCATCCTTGTTTACTTTTCAAACAATCTATGCAGTGATTGCATTTGCCTGAATGTGCTTGTTAGTCTGCATGAAGTGGTGTGTTGTAATAATCCTGACACATAAGCTTAAAGGGATGAGATAGCATGTCTTCCAAACATGCCTTGAGGTGAGTAACATTTAAAATTATTTTTTCATGTTCTTTCCTCTAAAAATTTTTGATGAAATTAATGTAGATATGTTGAGAATCATATCATCAATAAAACATTATCACTACATTCAAATAAAAAATTGAGGTTAATAGAAACCAAATACATAGGTTCATTCTTCAGACTGCAACATCTTAATTGTCATGATAAATGCAAGAGATTCATGCTACATTCAATAGTGAGGAATAAATAATAAATACTAGAGGAATATTATGTTTTGAAATCATATTATAACATACAGTAACTATAGAATATATAGATCCTAATTTCTTGTAATGCTTAGAATCTAAACCTCATGTTTTTTATTGCCATTATTATAATGATATCATTTGTTTCTTAATAAAGGACAATATATATTGAAATATAAATTAAGCAAGAAAGCACTAGAGAAATTCCCCAGAATCCATAAGAATAACCCCAGCTAAGATCCTAAGCAATAGTGGTGTCTGAACTGGCCTTGCCATGTAGTCAAATTAATGATTAACTTAAATGTCACCATAAAGCCTTCATCTAGCAACTGATGGAAACAAGGTGGAGATCCACAGTGGAACACTGGGCTGAGCTCCGAACAGTCAGTTGAAGAGTGGGAGGAATGAGAATATGAGCAAAGTGGTCAAGATCATGATGGGAACACCCATTGAAACAGCTTACCTGAGTTAGTGGGAGCTCACCAACTCTGTCCAGACATGGCAAGAACCAGCACAGGACCAAACTAGGCAATCGGAATGTGGGTGACAGTTATTGGATTATGGCAGACTTCAGGGCCATCAGTAGTTGCACCAAGATTTATCCCTGCTACTTGTACTGTTTTTTGACACTCATTCTCTTTGGATGGATACCTTGCTCAGCCTAGATAAAATAGGGAGGGCTTTGGTCTTTCCTCAAAACAATGTGTCGTACTCTTTCTGCGGAGTGGATGGGAGGTGAGGGAGGAGGGAAGGTGAAGGAAATCGGAAGAGGGGAGAGAATGGAAACTGGGATCGGTATGTGAAATGAAAAGATAGTTTTTTGGTTTTTGTTATTTAAAAGAACAATAATGAATTGAGATCATTTCCAGTGGTTGTTGGTTTTATTAGGATAAATAAAATAAAATCAAAAAACATGTAGCTAGCTCACTGATTTTAATATCTAATCTGAACTGATTTTAAAAAGAAGCAATTATGCATTCTACTAAGAGAGATGGGGAAGGGAAAATTTGACATTTGTTTAAGCTAAGGGAGTTATTCTGCAGTTTTCTATAATAATATTTCTTTCCATTGATTTTATATCTTTGGTAGTACAAATACACACACATGTATTCTTTACATTATACTGATAATAATTTCCCTAATGTCCCTGTTGGCATTAAAAAGCAATTTATTTTGTTTTCACCTTGACCACATTCAAAAACATAGCACACTGCCCCTTTGAGTGGTTTAATTGCTTTGTTTCTGTTTCTTTGCGTGACATTTTCATAGACCACTCAATGATAATCAAAGGCAGTAACCCCAAGTTAGAGCAAGTGACTATCTTATTGCTTACACGGACCTCTTAACTGTTAACTTTATCTTTCTCCATGTGTGCTCCTCGAACCCCACTCCCAGCAATTGAAACCTGCTGATAACTCATTGAACTTACACTGAATGGTGACATACTGGGAACTATAACTAGATCTCAGAGGCAATATTCACAGACCTATAAAGGAAACTCATAGGGCTAAAATTTAAAGTGCTTGCACCTACCCACAGTGCTGAGCATTTACAAGATCCATCTATCATAATGCTTAACGATACAATCTTAGGAGGAAGTGTCAGTGCATATAGACAAAAGAACCCGTGTAGATTCCCGTAGTGTGGGATATAGAAGAAACCTATTCTACCTATGCATCTCTTCAGGCAACTACTACAGTTCTTTAGAGGCCAATTTTCTTCTTTCCAAAATGTAAAATTTGCCTGCTCTGTATATGTAATTGGGACACAGATGAAGAATTGAAAATATTACTTGTCATTATTACAGATAAAGATGGATATAGTTTCACTGAATTTCTCATAACCGTGAAAGCGTCAAATAAAATTGGGACACACATAGCAGGCTTGAGATATGAGAATAAGTCATTTATTCTCTCAAGGAAAAATGTGATTGAGTTATTTATCTTCCAGCACTAATGAGCAGGAGACACAAGAGAAGCTAATTACACAGCATGGATGCACAAGATCTTCCAAGAATCTGAAGTTGGTTATAGGTGTGTTTAGAAAGCTGTCTTACTATTGGGTACTTAACAGAATTTGAATATCAGACCCTTTAGGGAGGCTAGTACGTATTTTATAGCTGGCAGTAAAAAATGAGATTTCAGAGTCCTTTAAATTGCTTACAGATGACCTTAGGGATACTCGATGATCTTTTGCATTGAACTCATTGCTTTGTCCCTATGCATGTGATATCACAGTGTTTGAGAAGATTACAACCTTGATTCTTTTTCATACTATGTACAGAATTTGTTCACTTCACTATGGTGGCCGTTGTGACCTTTTTGACTTCTGAGAGGTTACAGTATGATAGTCGAACATGAGATCTAGCCACATGTAATTGCATGTGGGTTATTGCACTCTGTTACTACATTTGGGATTGTTCAAGTGGGAAGGTCCTTCCGGGCTTTGGAGCAGCAACTTTCATAGAAGGCCAACATGCTTTCAGACAGGTCATTGTACTGAAATGTTGCAAAAAGTATTAATTCTGACAAATATTCGTAAAGATCCCTGGTTGTTGCTTAAGATAAATACCACAAGTTTTAAACTTTATTTGAGATGAGGACAGAAAGAAAAGTATTAAATGCAGAATGAGGATTAGGGGGTGTGCAACTTAATAAAAAAAAAGTAGTAATAAAGTTTACTGTTGCACTGGGTAGCATGAACCGAAAGAGAATATCAATTCAGTAGAGTTCAGTTAGTGTGTCTTGACAGATTTAATATTTCAGGTCAATATATTAGACCATAAGATCTAAGTATCCATCTAAAAGTTGTAAGGGAGTCAAAAGTTATATCAACTTTGGTGGTGATATTTCATTCCTTTTTGAGCAGAGCAATTACAGTACTACAAAGATAAATTACTAAAATTTCTTACACTAAGCTGTTCTCTTTTGGCCAGCTGGCATGAATTCTTGATTTGTGTGATAGGGTTTCTTTTCTCAGGAGTCCCCCAAGGGTTTGCCAATAAGCACCATAGGAGGTGAAGGTAAAGTATTGCGCAAATGTCCCCTTCTGGGAGCTGGGTGGCTTAGATTCCTTTGACCACAAAATATTGATGTAGATGCCAGTAAAAGCAGATACATGTAACTCTTCCTGCTTTCCAATAAGGCAGAAAAGATGGAAGCTGGTATTTATTATGTGTCTGCTTAAATCCATGTAAAGGAGGTTCCATACATTTTCCTCTGTCATTTAAATGAGATCAGGATTAAATTTAAATTGATTAAAGCAATGTTTCTCAAGTCCCAAGTATTATATCTGATATATGAAAAACATGAAATATTTTTTACATTTTTTTTGGATTTTGCAGGAGCAGCATAAAAATGAATACAGGTTTTAAGTTTCTCTAAGTTGCTTTGCTGATTCAAATGTTAACGAGAGTGTTTGCAGCAATATTTAATGTTAAATAATCATACTACAAAAACTCCACTAATTAGACAAGTTTCTTGTGTAACATTCTTATGAGGTCATTAGAAGAAATATTATCTACGTATTAGAGTGCAGAAACTTCATAATTTATTTTTGTTTTGTGGGTGACAATATGTTAGAATGAAAATTATAATGATGTCATGGGTCATGATTTATAATGAACTTATAGTTACATTAAGATGGTCTTCTCTGAAGTAATATTTTGTGCTAATACTTAATAAATCATGTGTGTACATACATATCTTGCATATGGATTTCATTTTATCATGAAGTACACAGACAAAATAATGTGCAACAAAATCCAGGGTCTAAAAATGTGGTTAGAAAAGAGAGGGTTCAGTCTACTACATGACAGATTGGCACTTTGCTTCAACCAGGAGATTGATTGACCTATAGATTTTACTCAAAACATTAATGTGCACGGCTGCAGGCTGAGAGAAGCATTAAGTTATCAAGATGGATAGGCAAGGAGGACTTATTTCCTGGGTCCTACTTTCCTCAAGATAAATGTAGTAGTGGAGAGGGAAAGAACAATAGGCAGGGAACAGTCCCAGGAAATAGAATTTTTCAGACCTTAGCTGACAGAAAATGCACATAAACATCTGAAACCCTTCTTCTTTCTATACTCCAGAAAATGTGTTCTGTTTTTAATATGTTATAGCCTGTCATTAAATACTAGATATTGTATCAATTTTTTGAACATGACTATTTCCCACCTTTATTTGGCTATTATTTGATTGATTCTCATATTATATGTTAATAAAACAATTTTCTAGTAGTACTTGGGATAGACAAATGTTAAATGGACTCCAATTGTCAAAAATTTTCTACCTTTAGGGTTTTCCTTTTTAACATTTTGTATACATAGTATTGACATTGTTACAAGCATATTAACTAAGCTATATAATTAAAAATGTTCAGAAAATTACTTTGTAATAGTGACTATTATAAGTCACCACCTAAAAGAGAACATGTGTTATTTTTTTACATTTAATTTATTGTGAATATGTCTGAACATGTGTGCATGTGACAGTGAACACATGAGTGTGTATATGTGTGCATGTGTGTGTCTGTGCATAAGTGTGTAAGTGCTCTATACCATCAAATATCAAAAATCATCAAATAAAATAGTTTAAATTTCTTGAAATGAGTATTGATGGACGCATGGAATACACATGTATTGAGTTTGCCATACATTAGCAGATGTGTGGTGGGGGTAAGAGGCTATGCTATAAACTTGGTTGGATTTTTCTCTTGTGATCTGCTCAGCTGGATGCAGTCAAGTTTCACAAGTGGTAGTCTCTTTTGATCCAATGAACTAATTCAGGCTTTGCTTTTCCACATTGAAGAACCCAGTTTCTAACACAAAGAGAGTGAGAACAGGTGAGGTTTCTTGGGTCCTATCCCAGGAATTGCTCCAAGTATCCTTCTTGTTTTTTGGTTTTGTTGGTTTTCAAAGCCACCCAGATTCAAAGATGAATAAATAACCTCCACTTACTCATAGAAGAGTCAGGAATTGAAAATGTGGAAGCATCCACTTAGAAAGAAGAGGATAATAGAGGCAATTTTGTAGTTAATCAACCAGGTTGACATTTTTTGTCATCTTTATAGAGTTAGCTTTATTTAAAAAGTGATGAATCTATAGATTGCTTCTGGTAGAATTGCCATTTTTACTATGTTGATTCTTCCAAGAGCAGGGGAGGTCTTTCCATTTTCTGGTATCCTCCTCAATTTCTTTCTTCAAGGACTTAAAGTTCTTGTCAAATAGGTCTTTCACTTCCTTGGTTAGAGTTACCCCAAGATATTTTATGCTATTTGTGGCTATCATGAAAGGTGATGTTTCTCTGATTTCCCTCTCTGCTTCTTTATCCTTTGTGTATAGGAGGGCAACCAATTTTTTGGAGTTGATCTTGTATCCTGCCACATTACTAAAGGTGTTTATCAACTGTAGGAGTTCTTTGGTAGAGTTTTTGGGGTCACTTATGTACACTATCATATCGTCAGCAAATAACGAAAGTTTAACTTCATCCTTTCCAATTCGAATCCCCTTGATCCCCTTATGTTGTCTTATTGCTATTGCTAGAACTTCAAGCACTATATTGAAGAGGTATGGAGAGAGTGGACAGCCTTGTCGTGTTCCTGATCTAATGAGAGTTCACCAAGTCCAGTTGGACTGGGACTGAACGAGGACGTGATCCAACCAGATTCTCTGAATGTGGCTGGCCCGGAGTCTTTCTGAAAAGTCATTGACAATGACACTGGGACTTGTTTCCTTTGCATATACTGGATTTTGGGGATCCAGTCTGTTTGGATACTCACCTTCCTGGACCTGGAGGGAGGGGGGAGGAACTTGAACTTCCCACAGGGCAGGAAACCCTGACTGCTCTTAGGGATGGAGAGGGAGGAGGAGAGGGAGTGGGGGGAGTGGGAGGGTGTTGGGAGGAGGGGCGGAAATGGAAACTTTTATAATTTAATAAAATTACTTTCTCATTAAAAAAAAAGTGATGATAACATCTATGTCACACCTATGTCCAAGACCCAGGGAGCACAAAGTAGAGAGCTAAGGAAAGGAATAGGCAAGAGCCTGAGAATGTACAGGAGCATAAGGAGATGTTGATTTTGTTATGACATGTTTGTCCCAAACACTAATAAAAAGTTGCTCCTATGTGCTCAAGACTTTCCCAAGAAGAAAAACAATGACATTGGGAGAGGAAGGGGGCTTGTGGGAGAGATGGCAGTTAGTAAGCCCAAGAAGGATAAGTGATAGCAACGGAGAGTGGAATATTGTCACAATACACTCTATACATGTATGTAAATGCAAAATCCACTAGTTGACAGAGGGATAGTCATCATATTTTAGGTATTCAGGTAAGTGATTATATTTTATCATCAGTAGGGAAAATTTTGGACAGCTTTTGCAAACAGTTTTGGCAACAATAATGGTCTATCCTTTTTGACAAGTTTTGCAACATTTAAAACTTATTTTTATTTCTCATTTTTAGTGTTTTTAGTCATGAGCAGATAAAAGCTCTTATCAAATGGCCTTTATCTGCATCTGCTTTGTTACAGCAGTAGGCAGTAATACTTTCAAATATTACCTCAGTACTACTTCCTGCTTCAGTTTTCTATTATTGATACAACTTTAGTAGATTAAATAAACAGTGTCTTAGGAATGTTTCAGTCAAAAGTCAAGCACAGATCTTTTCTTGATAAAATTAAGATATTAATAACCTAATCTTACTCAATGGGTGTTTTCAAGGCTGACTATTTTGTATTGAATAATCAATAGATGTGCTCTTCCATGGTGAAGACTATTTCTTCCTCTGTCAGCTTTTCTCAGTTTCCTGCAATTCTTTCTGTAGGACTGAG
Organism: Myodes glareolus; assembly: GCF_982192425.1. Taxonomy (NCBI): domain Eukaryota; kingdom Metazoa; phylum Chordata; class Mammalia; order Rodentia; family Cricetidae; genus Myodes; species Myodes glareolus. The sequence goes on from NC_142040.1 coordinate 55,999,695, forward strand.
GCCTCATGAACCTTCTTCCATCTACTGAAGCATGTTATTGTTGTTGATTGACAGTTATGTTGTTAAGACTTTATGGATAAAACTGCTGACATCCCTAGGAGACCCAATTTCACAGCAAACTGCCTAGTCCTCTGGGCCTTACAGTCTTTTTATTCCTCTTCCACAATGTTCTTCAAGCTTTAGGTGTAGGAGTGGTATCTGTTGATACTGGACTTGACAACTCTACATTTTGACTGGTTGCGGTTTTCTGTAATGGGCTCCATATGTTACCAAGATATGTTTGTTTGAAGACAGGTGAGGACTGTATTTATCAATGAGTATAGGGACAAATATTGAGGATGTAGTTAGGTATTCTAGT